>NW_026067927.1:28101844-28222428 GCF_014885135.2 Alexandromys fortis
CTCTCTCTCTCTCTCTCTCTCTCTCTCTCTCTCTCTCTCTCTCTCTCCCCTCTGTGTGTGTGTGTGTGTGTGTGTGTGTGTGTGTGTGTGTGTGTGTGTGATGGCAGGGTCATTCAGGTAGCACAGAGGACAGCTCTGTAGAGTCAGCTCTCTCCTTCCACTTCTCCGTGGGTTCCAGGGATCCAACTCAAGTCAATAAACTTGCACCGTTCAACCCTAAGTGCCTGTACTTGTGAAGCCATCTCATCAGGCCATGATCGATCCGGTTTTTAATGTTTACTGTGTTGGCTTTAAACATCTTCCCTGTATCTTTATTGTCATCCAGCAGAACCTCCCATGCACAATCGGGGTTAAAATGATAACAATGGAAGTTTCTCTCCCAAACTAAACCATTTAGCATCATTTCTTTCCTTCCAGGTAGCCATTTTCCTTTCACTCCATTTTTTTCAACGTAAAACCAAATGTCCATTAACAAAGCAGCAGCCTAACCCTTCGCTTGTGATCCAATTAAAATCTGCCAGAGGGTATCCTGACTCCCTATAAATAATGTAGACACCACAGCGTGTTGTTAAATATGGATGTCCTGTGAGTGGCAGGTCTTCTGGTCCCTCTGGCCGCCTCTTGATAAAGTTTGTGTAAATCCCTCCTTGGTGTACTAGCCACAGGGAGTGGCCAGGCCTCACATGGTGTGTCCTGGCTGCAGAGCTCACTGCTGCCTTCTTCTGGGGCCCCTCCCCCATAGTAGCTCTAGCCACTACATCTACCCACAGCTGCCTAGAAAGACTTTCTTGCTCTTGAGCCTCCAGCTCTCTTTAGGGTCCTTGGGCAGCCACTCCACACATAGACAGTTCCCTGGCTTACAATTCAACTTGAGATTTTGTTATGGTCATTATGTGATTTCTTTCAATTATATTTATTTATTTATCATGTGTGTGCATGCATACAGATGTCACAGCTCACATGTGGCACTCAGAGGACAACTTGCAAGAGCTGGTTCTTTCCTTCCGTCATGTGGGTCCCTAAATCAAACTCAGGTGGGCAGGTGCCTTTATCTGATGAGCCGTGTCATTGGCTCTTTTGTTGTTTTGTTTTTTGATCCCTCCCCGGCTGATTTTGAACTCATTGTATAGACAAGGCTAGACTGGAACTTTGGGCAATCCTCCTGCCTCTTGCCTCCTGAGTGCAAAAACATGTGCCACTACACCTATCTCGGATGTTTCTGCAGTTTGGCTTTGGATTTTGGTTTTGGGGTTGGTGGTGGTGGTTTGGTTTGGTTTGGGTTTTGTTTTTTCAAGGGAGTGTTGCTGTCGTTGTGGTTTATGATGCTGGAGATAAAACTCAGGCTGCAACACATGTGAGCCAAACTCTCTCCCGCTGAGCTGTGTCTCTAGCCTCCAACAATAATGTTTCAATTATGTAGGTTGGTGCAAAACCAGTAGACACTGAGCTTTATGGTGCAAATTTGGACCACACCGAGACGTCCATCCCATCTGCACTGTGCTATGTACAGGCTAAGCTCAGGGCATCAAATGTGCTTTCTCTTAGAATCTTTTGACCTGCCCTGAGTTTGCCCAGGTGTTCCCCATGGTAAGGCAAGGAGCCTCTGAGGTAGCCGGATAAGAGCCATGTTGATCAAAGTAGGTTAAATCCCCACCAATAAAACAAAGGAGCCTCCTGTGCACAAATAAAGGCAGTTTGGGAATGGCTGTGTTGGCTTCAAAGAGATCGCTAGGTGCATCCAACACTTCTGAGGCGCACTGTGCACTACGTTCTGAGAAAAGTGCTATAAATACTGACAGGTAAATGACATGACGGGCATGGGTGTCACCTGCTGCTACTCACATGCTAGCTGCAGAGATGGTGTGTGACAGACATGTCTACACACCCTAGAAAGAAAGCCCACACCAGACCAAAGGGATGACTACACTGGCAAAGTCCCTCTTGGTGAACCAAGGTGTTTGGGTCGGGATTACACACAGGCATGTGGACCAAGAGTTACAGGAGAGCAGAAGACTCAAAAGTAGCACATCGCCCGAAGCCCATCCGAACCCAGGAGGCAGCTCGCAGAAGCTGCAGCCCAGGGCGCTATGCTCAACTCGCAGACACTCACCAGGTCTGAGAATCACCTGTTTTTACTAGGCTGGTGAGAGCCCCTCCCCTAGAAGTTATTAGCTCCATCTGTAAAGCGGGGAGGAGCCTTCCAAGTTCCCACAGTCTCAGATGTGGAATGTTTTGCTCTCCACTCCAGAGTCCCTGTGTTTCCCCTCCTTCATGGAGGAAATGCTTCAATTCGGAGAAAAGTGCTGTACAGCGAGACCCTACAGGCGACACAGAATGCTGGTCCAGGCTAAGAACCCTTCTAGGGACAAGCCCAAAGCTCAAGGCTTATGGAGACCAGAAAGATAGAGAGGTGCCTGTCATCTAACAGTCAGTGTGGTTTTGTGACAGCGCCACCCCAAACCCTTGCTAGATAGACATCTTACTCCCCGGCCCCACCTGTGCCCTCCTGAACAACCTCCAGTTGACAAGACCCCCTGGACGATTTCTCTGCATGTTAAAGATACAAAAGCTAAGCCCCATGTTTCCATGAACCCAAAGAAGTTATTATAGGGAGAATTATTATTCCTTTTTTGTTGTAGTGCTTTGGTCATTTGTTTCTGAGACAGGGTTTCCTATATTCCAGACTGGCCCTGTACCCACTAAGAAGCCAAAGATGACCTTGAACTTCTGATCCTCTTGCCTCCACCTCTCAAGTGCTGGGGTTGCTGCAGGCACCACTACACCCGGTTTATGCAGTGCTGGGATTGAACCCAGGTCTTTGTGACTGCTGGGTGAGCATTCTGCCAACCAAGCCACCTCCCCACCCCCAAGATCATTGTGATCCACAAGTGAATGCAGCCTTGCAAAGATGGAAGATGAGATTGGCTAATTGGACTCCTGGATAGGCAGGAGAGGCTACACAGAGGCCCACACTTGGAGTTTTGAAGGATGTGAATAGGAATTCTATAGGCAGACCATAAAGAAAAGGGTAATTTCTGGGCAAAGAGTTCAGTGTCTACACATCGGGTATGAAAAACAGCTTTTCCCGACAGTGTGAGGGCTCGGAGTTTTGCAGAGCCTGTGAAGACAACTTTGGAGTTATGCTAAGAAGGTGGGGGCATAGGTAGGATCAAGGACTGCTACTTTTTCTGTAGGTTGCTAAGCAGAAAGTTACAAGCTGTGGGGAATGCTTTGAATGGCATATGATACACTAGAAGGGAAAGAGCCCAGAGGCCCCACATGTAGAGCATCAGATGAATGAATGGGAGTCGGGAGGGAAGGTAAAAGAGAATTCAGATCTGATACAAAATTTCCAATCTAGATTTCTAGGGAAAGCAATAAAAACAGGGGCATCCTAGGAGCAGCAGCGAAGGGAGGAAACTTTCCCTGATGCTCTGTTGTGTTGGAGGAGCCCATGAGGCATCATTGAAAGGAGGGAAAACCTGGCACACTTGCTATAAATCTCCTGCCTTTAATCATCAATTAAAGAGAGGAAGGGAGAGAAAAAGAGCGACAAGGATAAGACCTTGGGAACCCCCCCCCCTCCTTACTTAAAGGATCTACCAAGGGGCAATGAAAAGATGGCGGTATGATCATAAAGCTCTAAGAAGGATGACCTGGTCACCGATAAGACCGTAGTGACCTGGGAGAGACCTGAAACTGCTTTCACTATGCAGCATCATGGCCAATTTCAGATGAGATTGGCAGGACTGGCTAGTATTGCCCATAGACCGTGACTTCCAAATGCCACCTTGGTTAAAGAAAGAAATGCCTAGAGCATCAATGAGACACACGCCTTCGGTGTGCCCATCAGCTCTTTTCCAGAGAGGATTAAGTGAGGGTGTTACCCCGGCCTGGATGGGAGCTCATCATCCAGTGGGCTGGAGTCTCAGAACTGAATACAGAGGGGGAAAGGAGAACCCGTGCGGGACAAAGGCTCCTACCTCCTCCCTGTACTTCCTGATCCACTGCCAAGTGAGCTAGCTCTCGCCACCAGGGTTTCAAACCATTCCCACACTGTCCTCTCCTGCCAAGATAGGCTGTGATCCCTTTGAATTGAGAGACAAAAATAAAGCTTTTCTCCCAGAAATTCGGTTAGCTAGGTACTCTATCGTAGGAATGCAGATGTAAGGCTTCCAGAATTGCCTGTTTCTAGTGATCTTCAGGGAGGGGCTTCAGAAAGGGGGTGGGGCGTAGACACAACTGTAGAACTGAGGAGTCAAGTTTTCACCTAATGAGCTCTTGATTTTCTGCAAACCAATTGTCTAAATTGACGGGTTACCACTTAGAAACTCGGTGTCTGCCTGAAAGTTTTAAGATGTTAGTATAGATTTATTTTAACCCATGCTAGATCTTCAGTAGACCATATAATATATGTCCATAGCAGTCACACCGCCTCAGTTTTGTGTAGAATTAGCAAAACTGTGGAGCTTTGAAGTCTGTGTTTACAACTGTTTCTAGTATCTCAAAAATACCTTTGAGTTTTAGTGTTTGTTGGTAAGGATGTATAAATATTTTTAGAGTGTTTGTCTCTCTCCATAAATCAGAATAGTAGTAACTTTTAAAACTGTCTGATTTAATAATAAAGATTATTTTGTTTACTAGAAAATTTTCATGACCAAGAACTCCAAGTCTCTAAGTTCGAGGGGTCAGAAGTTAATTCTAATTTCTGACTTGTTTGAGCTGTTATCCGGGGAATATTTTAGTACGATGTATTCAGTTAAAATTCCTTCATTTGAGGCAAGCATAATGGCACACACCTGTAATCTTGGCCCTCGGGAAACTGAGGCAAGAGGATGGCTGAAAGCATAGGGCCAGCCCGAGCAGCAGAGAAAGACCCTGTCACAAGAATAAATTTAGTTTGATTTTATATGCATTGATGTTTTGCCTGTGTGTATGCCCATATGAGGGTGTCAGGCCTCCTGGAACTGGAGTTACAGACAGTTGTGAGCTAACATATAGGTGCTGGGGATTGAACCCAGGTCCTCTGGAAGAACAAGCAGCCAGTGCTCCTACTCGTTGAACTGTCTCTCCAGCTGCAAATGATTTAGTTTTATGTGTCAGAAAAAAATTAAATAAACAGTTTCCTTATTTATAATGTTAACAGTCACAGTGTAACTGAGGTTCTCTTGTCATTAATTCTTCCACATTCCACAAGACTGTCGCCAGGAAAGAGTGTTCTCCACCGTAGATATGAATGTGCCTGTTTGTTCATTTTCTGTTGCTATAACAAAAACACTCCATGCTGGGTACTTTATAAATAGAAAAGTGTTCTTTAGCTCACAGTTCTGGAGACTAAAAGTCCAGGGTTGGGAAAACCCTATCTGGATTCCGGTGAAAGTTTCTTGGATATAGCAGGAGAGATGACATCATTATAATGGGAGTGGCATAGCAGGAGAGATGACGTCATTGTGATGGGAGTGATATAGCAGGAGAGATGATGTCATTGTGATGGGAGTGACATAGCAGGAGAGATGACGTCATTGTGATGGGAGTGGCATAGCAGGAGAGATGACGTCATTATGATGGGAGTGCCTGCAAGGCAGAGGGAATTGCATGACTAGAAGACAGGTGTGTGGCAGATAAAGCCATCATCAACTCAGCCTTTCCAGGACACTAGGGTAGAAAACCAGCCTCCTGTAGAAATGCGTTTTAGCCTTTCAAGTGAATAAAATGCACAGAACCACCAAAGGACATATTACTTCAAATAATTCTCTGTTCAGTCTGGAGAAGCAGAGCAGACTACAAAGCATGGATGGTTATTTCATGTGAGTGTTCACAAATAGATCTGGAGGACACTTAGGGGATGGCTTCTGAGCCTCCCACTCAGGGCCTGATGCTAAGTGAATACTCCGTGACTGAGGTGCCCTCAGCCCTGAAGGACGTTTAAAAGACTCCTTTCTGACGAGTGGTTTGTGAACTGTGCACCGTCAGGGGGTGAATTTTGGAAGGGCAGTGTGGTATGATCGTGTCCTTTCATGAATGTGGTATGATGATGTGTTCTTGTGTGGTCAGTAACAACAGCTTTGTTTGTTTATTATGACCCAGATGTTCACGTCCCCTGCTCCTAGACTCTCCCCCCAGCTCCCTGTGACAAGGATCCTGCTCATCTTCCAGGGTCGATGTGACTTAGTTCTCATGCTCACCTGGATGCAGTCAAGTTGAACTCTAGAGAGGCATCTCAGTGAGGGATCGTCGAGATCTGGTTGGCCTGTAGGCATGTCAGTGGCAGATTATCTTATGGGAACTCACACATGCCATCATTTATAGGTAAGGGGTCCTGAACTTTGTACAAGAGAAGAAAGTGAACTGGATGCAAGAGTGCATGCATCGATTCGTTCCTGTCTGCTCTTGACAGTGGATGCGATGTTACTGGGTACTTCAATTGCCCACCACTTTGACTTCCCCATAATAATAAGATACATAATAATAAGATAATAATAAGAACCTCGAATTGTGGGCCAGATAGAATCTCTCCTTTAAATTACCTCTGTTGGGGTATCTGTATTTTACCACAGCAAAAGGAAATGAGACTAAGATAAGAGAGTCCAAAATAATCCTTTCTTTCGAAACTCCCCAGATTTCCATGTCCCACCGTGCCTTGCCCCAGCTTAGAAGCATCTGAAGATTTGTACTTCCGTGATGCCTATATTTATAAGTGATCTGTTTATATCCATAAATGTTCATGAGACACCTACCTTATCTCGGGTCCTGTGTCACATTACTGGTGGCCCTAAGACGAATGAGTAAAGAACTCCAGAGTTGTAGAGATGACCAAACCCAGATTAGCCAGTAAATGCTATATGATGTACATTCTCCTAAAAGTGTTCTAAGAAGTCCAGGAACTAGAGGTACAGGGGTGCAGGGACTGTCCCCCCGGAAGAGCTCTAGAAGGGGCTGTGTAAGCATGAGGACTTGTGTCCATGTGCAAAGCCAGGTGTGGCAGCATGCTCTTGTAATGCCAGCTCTGGGGAGATGGGGACAAACAGACCCCCGGGGCTCACTGACCAGCCCCAAGACCAGCGAAAGACCCTGTCAATAAAGTGAATGACTTCTGAGGATCAACACCTGAGGTTGGCCTCTGACCTCCTCAAGCACATACACCTATACGCATGAGCATGCTCCCACGCCCACATGAACGCGTAACACATATACACACATGTTCTACTCAGCAAAACTTATAGAAGGCTGTTGGGGTTGAACCTTAAAGGATCTTTGAGAGTCTTCCAGTTAGAAGAGGAGCCTTCTAAACTAAGATGTTGAGGAGCGGGGTGGAGAATTAGAGACCTGTCTAGGGGTCACAGAAGTGTCTTCTCTGTTCTGAGCCTATGAGCTCACTGAAGAGTGGACCCGGGGTCCCCAGCAGGGACTGTCCCAGGGCCTCAGAAATAGGGGATGCCCAGGCGCTGTCCCCTGATCAGCTGCATTCAATTGTGATCAGGTTTCCTCCCAGTGAAACCTACGTAGTCCTACGTCATTGACTCCACGTTGTGTCCGGTGTGGCCGTGTCTCTGTTTCTGTGCTGACGATGATGAGAAAGGATGATGCATTATCACTCCAGCCGGTGACATTCCCCTGTCCTTCTCCTTGCCGTCTTCTGTCTCCTGTCTTCAGACGACATAAACTCGGGAAATTGGATCTGATATTATGTTAAACAGAAAAAAAGATTTTCTTAAGAAAAGATGGGGGCTGAGCAGTGATGGCGCACGCCTTTAATCCCCAGACTCAGGAGGCAGAGGCAGGCAAACCTCTTGAGTTTGAGGCCAACCTGGTCTACAGAGCACATTCCAGAACAGCCAGGGCTACACAGAGAAACCCTGTCTCAAATAAATAAATAAATAAATACAGAATATATGAGTTATCCAGTCTCCCTACCTGTCATACATACTGCTGGGCACATTGCAATCCCCGGGGATGAGCTCAGTGGTAGAACATCTACCAGGCCTTCTCAGAGCCCTGTGTTCCAGCATCAAAGAAGGGAGGGAAGGACAGGAAATAAAGAGAGGAAAGGTGCGGTGGGGAGGGAGAGAGAAAGGGGAAGGGAAGGAAGCTCAAACATCAGTTGATCTTTCCCCGTGAAATTTGGAGCTGGCATTGAAACCCACATTAGCCTGCGTAGGACACCTCAGCCTTGAGCTCAAGAGATGGCACCTCTGGGTATTTCCATTAAAAAAAAGAAAAAGTCTCAGGTAAAAACACACTTGCGATGTAGGAACTCTCTCTCACAGCGCTCAGCTGGCCTTTGTCCCCATGTCTGCCGCTTCCCAAGTCCTGAGCTTTCAAGGCAGCAAAATCATTTCTTTGGGATCCCCCCC
Organism: Alexandromys fortis; assembly: GCF_014885135.2. NCBI lineage: Eukaryota > Metazoa > Chordata > Mammalia > Rodentia > Cricetidae > Alexandromys > Alexandromys fortis. The sequence goes on from NW_026067927.1 coordinate 28,110,199, forward strand.
AAAAAACCTTGAACTTGGTGACAGAGTTAGGCTCATCAGGCCAAATGTAGTCACTGTCCAGCTGAGTCAAGGCGCATGTCCCTCTTGACATTCTGCCAGCTGTTGGCCCTCCAGCCAGCTCCCTTTGATGGGTATACTTGGCTATCTTTAACTCTGGGAAGTTTTCCCATGGAAATTTTATTTTTTCCTTCTTTTATCAGAAATTGTGTTTTCATTTTGCTGATGCTGGCAGTCAAAAAGAAAAGACAACTTGGAGATTCCAGATTCCATCTATGTATCAATTGCAAAGCAAGCTCAGACTCTTAACACAAGCCCCTTTCTCTCAAATGCCTAGCTCACACGAGCGAATTAGCCCGTGCCCCTATGTATTGTTTCTGGTCTCTGCTGGCGTGGCCCGCTCCACTCTTACCAAAAAAATCTACTTTGGGCATGTAGAACAGAAGTTACCTCCTACATTTTTGGAAGGGCCCATCTAAACATACGTCAGGCAGGATTCTAATTTTAGTGGTACTGACTGTGTATGTGTCTCTCGGGTGTTTTCCAATATAAAGCTGTTACTACATCGCTAAAGTGACTTGATTTCGTTTACACTGTTTTATTTTCCATCAGTTGGCAGTGTTTTGATTTGTTCCTGCCATCACAGGAGCAACATATAAAATCCACAGGAGGATAGCCTTCCTAGGATAGGGACGGGCAAAGCCCCAGGGGTGAAACTTTGAAGCCTGGGACTAAGGGTTTGGATGTCGTTACTTTTCTCTTGTTCTTGAGACATGGTTTCATGTAACCCAGGTTGGATTCAAACTCCCTTTGTAGCCAAGGATGACCTTGAACTTCTGATCCTCCTGCCTCCAGCTCCCAAATGCCTGAATTACTGGCGCTTGCAGCCACCACCAGTTTGTGCTGAGGATCCAAACCAGGGCTTTCTCTTGCAGAGCAAGCATGCTTCAAACCGAACCACATCCTCACCCTGAGATCTGGGTTCTTAATGACCTCCCTTTGCACATCTCGCGATAAGGCTGTTGGGAGCCTTGACTCTGGAAAGAACCAATGCAAATAGGCCCTGTCTTGTCTCATAGTTGTGTGCCCTTATTTTGATAGCAACTGCAAAGAAGTATTAGGACTTAGTGGGAATCCGATCTTTCCGTAGTGTTCAATACCCATTAATAAAATGGAAAATAGTCTTTAAATTGACTTTCTAAAAGTTATTAATAAGCATATCCTTAAAACACTGTGTGGCACGTCTCTGTGGTATCATGAACAATTCTGTTTTCTTGGAATGGTTCCCGGGACCATTATTTTCTCTTGCAGAAGTCTCAAAATCCGAATAAGCGGTAAAAGAGAATCCAGCCTGAAGTCCTAAATCTATGTTGGCTTGTGCTTCTGTTGCTAGGATGCTCGTCCTGTAGTCAGTACGCGGTCACTCTTCATCTTACTGTTATATTCTTACTGATCTGTGTGCGTGCAATGTGCTTTGCTGTGGCGTATGGTGCGTGCGTCTGCGTGTGTTGGGATGTGCACCTGTTTGCAAACATGTGGAGGCCAAACCAGGACCTCAGTGTCCTCCTCCTCCTCCACTGCCCTCTTCCTTGAGACAGGGGTCTCTCTTTCCCTGGACCAGGCTCACCACCTCAGCTAGGCTGGCTAGTCTGTCTCCGCTCGCTCAGTGCCGGGATTACAGACACACACAGCCATACCCAATCTTTTCTGTGGGTGCTGGAAATTCGAACTCAGGTCCTCGTGGCTGCAGAGCAAGCACACTTACCCACAGAGCCATTTCCCCACCCCCTTGGTCATCTTTCTTGGTTTTAATTGTAATGGAACTGTGACATGAAGTGAATGTAAAATCTGCAGGGTTGGTTTTTTGTTTGTTTATTTTGTTTTGTTTTTTGGTTGGTTGGTTGGTTGGTTGGTTGGTTGGTTGGTTGGTTGGTTGGTTTTTCGGACAGGGTTTCTCTGTGCAGCTTTGCAGCCTGTCTGGAACTCATCTATAGACCAGGCCAGCCTTGAACTCCCAGAGATCCACCAGCCTCCACCTCCAAGTGCTGGGATGAAAGGCATGTGCCACCACTGCCCAGCAATCTGCCAGTCCTTAGAGAAGTTCTTTCTTTTGGAAATGTGTTGATTTTACTGCCATTGATCAAAGTGCAGAAATGAAGACCGTAAAGCCAAGCACACAGTAGCACACACCTGTAACCCTGCCTGTGAGAGACAGAGGCAGAAGGGGCACTAGGAACCAGCTCTAAACAGCAAGTTTCATGGCAGCCAGCCAGTCACACAACCAGATCCTGTATCAGATTGGGGGTGGGGGTAAGTGTGACCAAGCAACATGATGCACTCTTGAAGACCCAACACTTGAGAGACAGAGGCAGGGGGATTGGACATTTAAAAGTGTACAGTGAATTTCAAACCAGCCTGGACTACAGGGATCCCTCTCTCAATAAAATAAAACATTTAAAAAAATCAAACCCTAAATCAGAAATTTGTGGTCAGAAGACTATTTAAGGGCTATGCTTGAAGCTCTGGGTTCAATCCCCAGCCTTGTATAAACTGTAGTACCATGTGCCTGTAATCCCAGCACTGGAGATGTAGAAACAGGAGGACCCAAGTCCAGAGTCATCCTTAGCTCTCTACGTAATGAGCCAGACCTACATGGACAAGAGAGACAGAGAGAGAGATGGGAGAGGAGAGAGAGGAAAAAGAAGAGAGAGAGGAGAGAGAGAGAAAGGCGGGGGAGAGATAGAGGAGGAGGGAGACTAAGGCTTTAGTCTTTCTTTAGCCACTGACTCCTGTTATGGAAATGAGAGGTTTTATTGCTGTTATGTTTCGTGTGTTATATTATATCAGGTTGTTTGGGGTTCTTTGTCTTTAGAAGAGTCAATCAGCAACATTTATATAAAACGTTAGCTGCAAAACATAGTGAGTTCCTATGGGAACATACACGTGATTGAAATGGCCTGGGGACTTTTAAACATCTGAGGGTCTGACCAGGCACACGTGAGCTGTCACTGCTACCTGGAGATTGTTAGTGGTAGGCTACATGATTAATGGGCCAAGATGGTTCAGCAAAGGACAGCCCGAGAGATTCTCTACCCAGAAACAAGGGAGCCAACTGTGTGTGTCCGTAAAGAAGGAAGGGGAGAAATAAGACCCATAAACACGTCAGCTGTTCCATTCCTGTGGCCTTATCTACCATCTCCACAAATACTTTAAGGACAGGTGGCTCAAAATATTCCTGTCACTAAGCTAGTTTCATAGACGAGAAGTCTCAGCAAATGCCCTGTTGTAAGCAACATAATCCACCTGTTCCCGGAGAGGATCATGTGCCAATTTTATGTTCTTGGTCCCCGTTTTTTAAATGATGGTAAAAATACCAACCACAATATTGGTTGCTTGACCTGGTCTCGAAAGTTGGGGGCTAATGCTGTCTGTGTACATTTCTTCTTTACTGTGATCCCCTTAACCTCTTCTTTTCAGGATTAAGGGACTTACAAAGCACCCGATGGCATGGTCCAGCTCTAAACCACAGCAGCCCCGGGTCTGACTCCCTGACCCCACCTAAGTGAGCCCTATTGACCTTTCTTTATCAGACTCAAAAAGCTGGATAACAGGAATAATTTTTATGGCTTATTTAGCCGTCAGTTTAGACTATATGTGGATGAACTGGTTAATTAAAAAGTCGTGTTGGGAGGAACAAACATGTGTGTTCATTACATAGAATGACCGCCATAGAGCAAGAGTGAAATTCTACTTAAAATTGGAAGTCATCTCCATTTCTAATAAAATCTAAATTCTCAGAGGCCGGCATGGTGAGATTATTGCCTGTAATCTCAGCTCTTGAGAGGCTAAGGCTGAGGCATCACTGGGAATTTGAGGCCAACGTGGGCTATGTAGTATATTCAAGGCAAGACCCTGCTGTCTCAGAAACACCAAAAATAAATAAATAAATAAACGAAACCTGACTCCTAAAGAGATTAAATGAGTAGCAACTGCTCTGAGAAGGAGCTGTCAGTGGAAACAAACCACAGGGCCCCCTGGTGCACAGCTGTAGTGCATAGCTGTAGTGCACACAATGTAGGCCAGATTGTAGGTAGCCAAAAACTTCCAGTTGCGCCCTGGGCTGCATAGGACGCCTCTTGGTTTCCTGCCTACAGTTCATGACTTTAAAAATGGAAGAGACAGCTGTTCCTAGGACAGTGACACCCATTTAGAAAGATTTGTAGAACGTTAACTTTCTTTAAAAAGTCTTTGTGCTAAATAAAAATAAAAAATAAGAAGTTCATAATCAAACATCTGTTCTCAGAATTCATCTTAATAGGCCTTAAAAGCCTCATTTGAGATTTTTGTGCTGCGTTCCTGCAACACAAGTGAACTCTTGCACCGGGAACACAGCCATTGGAAATCATAAATGCACCGCTTGTCTTTTTCCTCTTAAGTGGCAAGCCATTGTTAGATGACCTTTATAGAAGCTCTTTTTTAATTGTGCCCAGCCTGAAAACTCTGAGACCCTTAGGAGACTCCTCTCCCCAGCCTCTGAAAAAAGGTTAAGTAATTGTCTGAGGGAGGAGCCACTGCTGCTTTGCTAAGGTAAAGGCTGCCTTCCTCCAAGCCTCTACACTAAGATCCTCAACGTAGGTTCTCAGCATGGCTTTCTCCGCTAGACGCGTGATTATGCAGTTGGTTTGTTTGTTTTTCTGGCACAAAGACTTTTTAAAGAAAGTTAACGTTCTGCAAAGCTTCCTAAATGGATGTCACTGTCCTGGGAACAGCTGTCTCTTCTATTTTTAAAGCCATGAACTATAGAAAACCAAAAAGCGTCCTACACAGCCCAGGGGACACCTGTAAGTTTTCGGTTACCTACAATCTTGCTTACATCATATACACTACAGCTCTGCACCAGTGTGCTCTGTGGTCTGTTTCCACTGATGGCTACTTCTCAGAGCAACATCCATGTCTCATCCCAGTCACGTGACCTCGCTCCCTTGGGTTCTGAGCCCTGAGATGTCTGGCTCTACACTGTGGCTATCAAATGAAAGTCATTGTTCAAGTCAAACATATTATGAAAGAATTTATTAATGAAAGCTTTCTTTGAACTGGGGCAGTAGCTCAGGCAATAGAGTACTTGCCTTGCATGCATGAAGGCCTGAACTTCCCACCCCAAGGCCTGTGTTTTAGGGCGGGGGGATGGGGGGCATGGAATGGGTAGGATTGGCAGTACGGCTCAGTGAGTAGAGGCACCTGCCGCCATCCCAGATGACCTGAGTTTGAGCTCTGTGATGCACTGAACAGAATTGGCCCCTGAAAGTTGTTCTTTGGCCTAGTCAAGGTTGATGGCTCCTGAAGAACAAAGCCTGTAGGGGGAGTGGGGAGAGAAATCAAGGGAGAAACTTTGAGAAATACCCAGAATATTGGGTAATGTATTTAAGAGGACCATACCTCTAAGCATCCTATGGGTGCTTTGCACAGATCCAAAGCTCCACTCAAGGAATGAACAGCATCTACATGCTAATATAGTAATATATAGCACCCTCTGCAGTGCCCTTCCCTTCAGGTTCCCAAGGCAGCACCTACCTCTTTGGAGACACCACTAGACAGGCCCACCCCTTGGCTCTCTGTCTGTGTCTCTGCACAGACCCAACTCAAATCCTGAAGAATGCAAAATCTGCCCCGGTCCAGAGCCCTGTCCTTTGAACTTTCCTCATCACCACCACCACCACCATCAGTGCCTACAGCCTCAGTTCCCATTGCTGTCAGTGCACACCCCAAGCACCAGGCCCTGGTGATCTTGTTCCCATCTAGTCTGGACCCCCGGTGTTTCACCTTTCCTGTTATGGCTACCTTTCAAAGGTAGCATGCTGGGGTTTGTTGACTTTCAATCTCTAGTCTCTAGGACATCAAGAAAGACCTCATCCCAGAACAACTTGAGTACTCCACTGGGAACCAGGGTCTGGGTGCAAGTGTGTCATTCCTGTAATCAGTGGGGAAAGAGATAACTGAGCAAGAGGCCAGGTTTTCCAGCAGAATCCTAAAGCATGGCAAGACCAGTGTGGAAGATGACTTGATTCTGCAGTGCCAGTGCCAGAACCAAGAGGTCCTAATCTCCCCCCACCCCGGCAAACGAAGACCATTCCATGCCGTGAAAGGCCCATGAGGCACAGTGACATGCACCAATGACCCTTGTACTAGGAGGACTGAGGGAAGAGTAAGAGGATGAGGCTAGCCTGGGCTACATAGCATGACCCTGTCTCAAAAAAAACTAAGTCAAGGCTATTGTTCCTCCCGATACTTATGTATTCTAAGCGGAAACCCATCAAAAATGCTATTTCATAAGGTAATCCATGCCCCTGGTCTTTACTTTTTAATATAATATTTGTATTAGTCGTTTGAGAATTTTATACATGCTTGCAATGTATTTTGATCATATTCACTCCGCACCACCACCACTCCTCTCCATAACTTCTCCCAGGCTCACCCTTTATCTCCCCCATCCCCTCCCAACTTCTTGTGGACCAGTGACTTTAAACAAACAAACCCTAGAGTGGTAAAATGGCTCATCGGGTTGCCAAGCCTGACACTGGGTTCTGTTCCCAGGACTCCCCGTGACAGTAGCTGGAAAGAACCCACTCCTATAAGTTGTCTCCAGACTTCCACACGAGCCACATGGCAAACATGAGCACATGCATGAATAAGTAAGTGTAATTTTTTGTTAATAAAGCTGGATGTGGTGGTGAACACTTCTAATTCCAGATCACAGAAGGTGGAGGCAGAAGGATCAAGAGCTCAAGGTCATCCTCGGCAATCTTGTGAGTTCCAGACCAACACGGGCTACACGAGACCCTGACTCTGAAAAAAAAAATCTGGATATAAAAAAATGATTTCTGAAAGAAGGCTTTAAAATCAACAGACATATGCAAGAATTATGCCTCTGGCCCTGGCTGCTAGTTTGTTATTGAATACAAACGGCTTTTCAGAGTTCCTGCTTTTTTTTTCTGCCAGAGGGGTTTCAGTACAGCCCAGGTGACATTGTCCTATTTAAGGTTCATCTCAGTCCATCGGACAGGGTGGTTGTTCCCACACTTATTCCCACACTGCACTCAGATAGAGCGGTGGGCGCACACACACACAGGAGTGTATAGCGTACCCTGCTTTCATTCCCCAGCTAGTGTTTCTGCCACACAGCCTGGGCTCAGGAGGTTTTAACAGATCTGTAGGTACTTCAACCATTATAATAGATGAGAGCCCTGGCATGGAGCTGGTGGAGCTGGCATATGAGCCCTGGTGCAGTTGAGTCCTGACTGAAAACCTTTGACACCTGAGAGTCCTTCCTCAACCCCCGTTCCCCAGCCGGCTTCCTCTCTCCTTTCGGGCATCGTGTGGGATGTCTTACTGGCTACTGCCCACTGGATGCCAGGTTATAGGAGGGCATAGAAAGCGCTGTGGTCTGTAATGGCACAGAAAGAGAAGGCCAGCGAAGATAAGTTCCTCCCCTCCCGGGCTTCGGGGGCAGCCTGAAGAGATTGAATTCAGGGAAGGCCTAATCAGTTTGGTTTCAAGTCCACTGTTGAGTAAAGCCCCTGCATGCTAATTGCAAAGTAACCTTGGAAACCAGAGCCTGATACCCAGCGAATGATGTGGAAATGAGGCTGCACCTCAGAAGGGCACGTCCAAGGCAGCATCTCACAAGCCCCAGGCGTCCTTGATTCGGGAGATTCTTATTTTCCACATTCATCTCTGTCAACCCTCTGTCCGCTGTCACCGGGCAAACCGCATGAATGTGTCAGCGTCCCCAGAAGATGGGGATGCGGTTTGTTATTGTTGTTGCTGCTGTGTCTCCTCCCGGCTCTCGGGCTCGGAGACTTAAGAGAGATGTGTTTCTAAGGCAGGGCCGGCTTCCTTTCTCACAAAACAGGAGCCCTGCAAAGCTCAAGTTTTCAGAGGTTGGGGGAGGGGCTGCTCCCCCACTGACTGCAGGAATTATGACACGGTTTTGAGAGAGTAATATTTCGTGGCTCTCGGTGTCTCTCACCAAGGCCTGGGATAGGGTTTGATGCGAAAAGCTTGTCCTGCGAATCCTTTCCTCGGCTTTCACCTCAGTAGCATGATAGGAATCCTTTCGGATCCTGGGGGAGGAAAAACTGGCTGCTCTCAGGAGCTGTGAAATCCTTTTCTGCTGGATCCCAGAATCCTGACCGAGTCGGGGTGTTCCTCCTCAGGAAACAGCGAAAGCAAAAGTGCTGCAAATCCCAGCTCTGAAGAGGAGGCTTCAGCCTGCTGAGGCTCAGACACTTGTTCTGAATGAGAGGAGAAGCTTCTCTCCTCCCAGCCGTTCTGTGCTGAGTAGAGATTATGTAAGAACTCAAAATTAGCTGCCTTAAGAGACGACCGAGGATTAAAACTTCCTGACTTTGACATCTCATAATACCAAGTTGTTTATGAAAATGATATTATGCTGTTCTCATTAGCATTTGGAGCTTACATAATGTTTCAAGTTTTGTGTTTTGGTATTGAAAACACACACACTGTTCTGTCTTTCCCGATTTCTTAGTCCTCCATCACAGCTGATTTTGAGACAGGGCTTCACTGTGTGGTCCAAACTTAGCTCCATATAGTAAGCCCAGGGTTGTCTGAACCTAGTCATTCTCCTGCCTCAGATCCTGAGTAACGAAATTCTTGACGTGTTCCACTACCCCTGGCTCTGCCTCTTGGAAATTTAATTGGCTTCTAATTCCTTTTCATAGGTATATAGCCATATGTCAGTATTTACAAAGATTCTCCGTACATAAGAGCACTTGATGCTCTTCCAGACCCGAGTTCAATTCCTAGCTCCCATGTCAGGAATTACTGACTGTAACTCCAGATTCAAGGAAGCTTGTATCAGTAGATAAACCACACACTATTACATATACCCAAACAGATATATATATATATGTATATATATATATATATTCACATAAATAAGAAAGGTATGTATTAAATGTGGTGGTTTAAATGAGAATGGCCCCCATAAACTCAGACATCTAAATCCCTGGTTGCCAGTGGGTAACTGTTTAGGAAGGATTGGTAGGCATGGCCTCCTCCTGTTTAGTAGGAGGTATGTCACTGGAGCTGGGCTTTGAGATTTCAGGAGCCCATGGCAGCAGGCCTGGCCTCACTCTCTCTGCCCGCTGCCTGTGGATCAGGATATAGCTCTCAGCTGCTGCTCCAGCACCATGCCTACCCACCTGCCGCCAGGCTCCCCACCATGATTGACATGGACTTACCCTCTGAAACTGTAAGCAAATCCCCAATTAAAGACTTTCCTAAGTCTTTTCTTGTCCATACTGTCCCTTCACAACAATAGAATAGTAACTACGACATTAAAAATATAATGGGATACACTTCTTAAGTTATTGTCTATTTAAGTTTCTGTCCAACTGGGTTTAAGTCCCCTGAGGCCAGGCATGGTGGTGCACACCTTTAATCCCAGCACTCAGGAGGCAGAGGCAGGCAGATCTCTATGAGTTCGAGGCCAGCCTGGTCTACAAAGTGAGCTCCAGGACAGCCAGGGCTACACAGAGAAACCCTATCTGGAAAAAAACAAACAAAACAACAAAGTCCTCTGAGAATATCATCAAGGGGTCTACATTAGTTACTTTTCTCGTTGTTGTGATCAAAGACCTGACAGGAAGCAGCTTAAGGGAGGAGGGGCTACTATGGCTCCCAGTTTGAGGACACAGCCCACGACAGAGGGGAACGCATGGCAGTGGGAAGTCACATTGTATCGTAGTTGGGAGGAGGCGGAAAGAGGAAGGACGTTGGTGCTCAGCTCCTCTTCATTCAATCCAGACCCCAACCCATGGACCTGTGTGGCCAATCCTTAGGGTTGGTGTTCCCTCCTCAGCTAAATCTTGCTGGAAGTACCCTCCAGGACAGTCAGAGGTGTGTTGCCATAGTGATTCTATAGCGCATCGATGAAGATGAGCATCCATCGCCATGACAGGAAGCCCCCACTTCTGTGTCTCCTGGTCCTGCCGTTTGGATTTCTTAGACCTTTGACCTGCAGACTGCTTGCCCCACAACAGAGAAAGTGAGCATGCATGCTGGCCTTGGCTAAGGTTCTGATGGCTGTTGGTCTGTGAACCTTGACATTTGCAGAGCTGTCGGAGGGTCCCAGGTGCCTCTGGATCTGCCAGTCACCCAAGTCATAGATGGCAATTTGTTTGTCCTTGTTTGAGGCATGCGTATTCATGAAGCAAGTTCCAGAGAATTTTAGTGTCTCTTTACCTGCTCAGAAGTGCTCAAAAAATGTCTGATAACTCTCTCTCTTTCTCTTTAGTGGTTGTAGTTTCCACTGTCCACAAAAAAAAAAAAAAAAAAAAAAAAAAGTTAATTTTCTTATCCTTTGTTGAGGCATGCGTATTCATGAAGCAAGTTCCAGAGAATTTTAGTGTCTCTTTACCTGCTCAGAAGTGCTCAAAAAATGTCTGATAACTCTCTCTCTTTCTCTTTAGTGGTTGTAGTTTCCACTGTCCACAAAAAAAAAAAAAAAAAAAAAAAAAAAGTTAATTTTCTTATCCTTTGAACCACCTTTTCTCACCATTTTGTAGTCAATGCTGGTTCCATTTTTATCCAGAGCCTTGCACATGAATTTGGGACTGTGGACGTCTGCTGATGACCTAGTGGTGGGATTCCTACATATGCAAAGCCCACCCAACCCAACAGACTGTACGCTTCCAACACAGATCCCACCCTGATCCATGGCCCTTCATACAGGCTTGCCATGCTTGGTTCTGCCACTGGGACCCGGTCGGAGAGTCTTGACCCCCGGACAGAATCCCAGCCAGACCTTCAGTCTCAGCCAAGCTCCCATCATCTGTCTCCCACAGGGTCCTGTAGCATCCACAGCATCCGTGTTTTCCGTCCTCTCCTCTGGGCCTGGTCTCCCACCACCACCGCCACCACCGCCTCCTCCTGGGCCACCTCCACTCTTTGAGAATGAGGGTAAAAGTGAGGAGTCTTCTCCTTCCCGCTCAGCTTTATTCGCCCAGCTTAACCAGGGAGAAGCCATCACAAAAGGTAAGAACGCAGGTCCTCGAAGCTGGCTCCCTCTTCCTCTGGCTCTAGACTTGGGTTCTCTAGGGCCCCCATAAAATGCACATCACTGCACCCTCATTAAGACGCAGGGAGAAAGAGTTGCCTTTGGGAGGTGGGCACTCCAGGACATAGGCTCCATGGGCTACCACATGGACCAGCAAGAAGAACTCAGAGACTCTGTGTTCTCAGTTGACCAATGAGTGGTCCCTCCTTAGCTCCAGTGCTTCCCCACCATCCTCCAAAACTAAGTCATCAAGACCAAATGAAATAAAATTGGTGAATGGTACTCCTGTCCTGCAATATGGCAATTAGTTGATTTTTTTTCCGATGCAAATCCTTAAAATGTATCAGGATGAAAAGTACATGTATGCTAAACAACAGTCACATTACCAAAAGGTGTGTTGCAGGTATTTCCCATCCCCCTCCCCCGTGCCCAACTAATAGGTTTGAGGGTGTGGATGGGGCTGAGAGCTGAGAACTCAAACTTTCCTGATTTATCCCTGGCTCGGACCTACTCTGCTGATCCTTCTGAAACTCACTTGCAAAGCAAAGGAATGGACTTCTAACTCTAAAGCTGCTTCCGGATTCTAAGAACTACTTACTGGGGTATCATAGCCTTTTAAACTATACCTAGCAAATTAGTTGGCTATGAGTAAGCCAAGAACCCTTTGGGGGTAAGATGGCTTGAGGGTTTGTCGGAATTTTTGTTTACTTTTTGTGGGGGGAGACGGGGGGGGGTCATTTATCTTCACTGTACCGCTTTCTGTTTTAGTTTCTTTTCTATTGATTTCTATTCTATTATTCTGTTATATATCGCTATTATAAAATACCCTGATGTCAGTGACTCTAAGGGAAGGAAATGTTTGTTTGTTTATTTATTTATTTATTTATTTATTTAAGATTTCTGCCTCCTCCCCGCCACCACCTCCTATTTCCCTCCCCCTCCCCCAATCAAGTCCCCCTCCCTCATCAGCCCGAAGAGCAATCAGGGTTCCCTGTCCTGTGGGAAGTCCAAGGGCCACCCACCTCTTTCCGGGTCTAGTTAGGTGAGCATCCAAACTACCTAGGCTACCACAAAGCCAGTACGTGCAGTAGGATCAAAACCCAGTGCCATTGTTCTTGAGTTCTCAGTAATGGGAGGGAAATTTCTTTGGAGCCCAGGTTACAGTCCCCCAATGTGGGATAGTCAAGGCAGGAACTTGAAGCAACTAGTCACATCCTTGTCAAGAGGAGAGAGAGAATAATCACACTTGTGCTTGGTATTCAGCTGGTTTTCTCTACTCTTTTATAGTACAAAGTCCAAAACCGGGGCATGGTTTTGGTGTCGCCCATTTTTAGGCTGTTCCCGCATCAACTGAGGCAATCAAGACAACCCCCACAGACACGTCCACAGGCCAACCTGATCTAGACAGTCTCTTGTTGAGATTCTCTTCCCAGGCGAGTCTAGGTTAGGGTAAGTGGACAACTAAAACTAACCACCCACGTTTCCTAGGGCTCCGGCATGTCACAGACGACCAGAAGACACACAAGAACCCCAGCCTGAGGGCTCAAGGACAAACTCGATCTCCAACCAAAACCCACACACCAAGCCCTACATCTCCAAAATCGAATTCTCCCCAGAAGCACGCTCCGGTGTTCGAGCTGGAAGGGAAGAAATGGAGAGTGGTGAGTCGGGTCCTTTAGCGTTTACTCTGATTCACGCGACCAAAACCGACTCTAAACACCTAAGCAGCGAAAACCACGCCCCAAAGACATGGGGACTCCTACGTGACGTGCCATGATGAGAAAACCCTGGCTAGAGTGAGAAGCCAGGTGCTTCCGCGGGCTTGCAGGTTGTTTTCCAGTAGCTCCCGTGAATTCTTTCCTTCTGCTTTCTAGAACTGTTCTTTAAATGTGGTAAAAGCGTGAATGACATTTACCGTTAACCACCTTTACGTACACATTCCTATGGTGTGGGGCACATCTATACTGTTGTATTTCCAGCCTCGGCATTCACCTCAGACGACTCTTCACCTTGCCGAACTCTAACCCTCTACCCCAGTCACTGTCAGTGTGCTTTCTTCCTAGGAACGTGACTACTGATTTCCGGAACTTTTAATCAGACAGGGGAGAAGCCATCACCATGTGGTGTTGGGAGTCTGTGCCTTGCGGTGATGGACTGATTTCATGCCTAGCCATAGGTGCTGCCACCCCCACTTCTCAGGGTTAATTCTGTGAGCAGATCATAGATGCTTTGAATATGGATGTTAGCTGGAGTCTTAAAGATGAAGGAACAACATCCCTGGAAAAATTGTCAGGGCCTGGGTAGGCATTGTAACTTAGACCACTGTTTGGATGTCATCAGTACCATCTCCTGATGGACACAGCAGGGTCTGCTGCAGCATCAAGTGGCTTGTTAGCCTCCAGGTCTCCATAGCAACCACACCCCTGCTCCAGCCCTGCCCCCTAGGAGGACAGCTAACGTCTGACTCTTGGCAAACCGATACCCACTTGTAAGCTGTGGTTCACCCACTTCCATAATTACAATTGACAGCTAAGACCTGGAAGTTTCTCTATAAGGAGAATGTTCTGGAAGAAAGCAGACTGGAAGGCAAGAATTCTGTCGAAGCCTCCAGCAGTGTCCACACTGAGTGGGTTCAGCCTCTATCTTTCTGTCTGTGTTTAACATCCATGTCTGCCTTCCTTTCAGGAATACCAAGAGGACAAGAATGACCTTGTCATCTCCGAGACCGAGCTGAAACAAGTGGCTTATATTTTCAAATGTGAAAAATCCACTCTCCAGATAAAGGGGAAAATAAATTCCATCACTGTTGGTAGGCGAAACTAAGGCTGTGTGTTTGCTGTAATGAGCTGTGCTACAGAAGCACGCTATGCGCGCTTACTGGAGCTTCCCTTTTCCCTTTTAGATAATTGCAAGAAGTTTGGTCTGGTGTTTGATAATGTCGTGGGCATCGTGGAAGTGATCAACTCCAAGGACATTCAGATCCAGGTGAGTGGGCTCTACAGCCATACTCTGTACTGTCATGGCTTTGCATGGGCCGCTCATCTTCCTGCAGGGGACAGAAGAATGGGCTCATTCCTCATGTCCACCCAGAAAACATCCGATTCCTGTTCTTTCTAAACACAGCTCCATTGTCGTCTCTCTGGGGAATCACCGTTAGTCTGTCTTTTTTTTCTTTTCCCTCCTATTTTGTACTGAAAGCACACATCTTACCATCTCCATCTTAGGGATGGCTAATGAGCTGGGGACGTAACTCAGCAACAACCGTGCAGCACACGTAAGACCCTGGGTTCTAGCCACAGATCAAAAAAAGAAATCAAAGCCAGCTAGCTATACAACCTTTGGAGTTCTAAATACATATAGCACCTGAATACCATATGCACCCAATAAATGTTGCTGAGCTCACGATTGGATGAGTCAGCTGCTATGGATAAAGGATATTGAGAGATGACCCTAGAATAATAATAGTCCCCTGCCAAAGGGAGTTTCCGCTATGTGGAAAATGGCCTTGAGGAAGAAGCGGGGGACATGTATAGAATGTAGATAGTCAGAAAAACAACCCAGGGAGTAGGATTGGAATTGAATTTTCAGGAACAAGAGAAAATCTGTACTCCTTTAATAATGCTTACTTTATTAAATAGACTTTTGCAACATACAAAAGTCTACAGGACTTCTGACTTTGGGCCAAGTCCAACTTTTCTCATTGATTATACTATTGGCATATTGTTAATTACCCCTTACAATCTGGTGTTTCCTCATGATGACTGACAAAATTAGATTTCAGTTTTATAAATCTTTCTCTTTCCTGGGCTTCTCTACATCCATGCTTTTAATTAGAACTCATTAAATTGCATGTATAACATTTGTATATTTACCTTGTCATTTAAGAAACTGGTGTTGTTTATGCCCACTGGATCTAACGTGTAAAGGAGCTGTACGTGCAAGACTGACTGTATGCTCAAATATCAATGTGGGAGCTGTCATGAAAGTGGAACACTGGGGTCCCCGATACATCCTAGCGACATAGTGAGCCTGGCACACTCACTGCAGGACAAATTGGCACCATGTACTACTGAATTCCACATCCATAGCCTCTGGCTGAGTCATCGGGTGTTTATGTCCATGCAGTAAAGCTCTAGCCACAGGCTGAGGAAACAGAACACATGATTTGTACTGTCATGGTAATGGCAACAATAAAAAAAAAATATCTAAGTGTGCATCAACTGGCAAATGAATAAACAAATCTTTCTAGTTGAATACTAGTCAATAGTTAAGATGAATGAACTGTACGTGCAGGCATAGAAACCAGGTGAATTTTTAAAAACAGGCAAATAAAGCCCTTGAGCAAAAGAGGAAGTTACAGGATGGCAGGGGCTGTGTGATATAGCCAGTCATTAAAATATAGCAAGTGTGTGCAAACCAGTTCAACATGAAGCCTGACAGGTCTAGGTGCCCTCCTGTACGTTTCACCCAAAAGATAGATCATAAACAAAACCCAAAAGCCAACTATCAGAACAGCCAGGAGAGTAGTTACCGATGGGGAGGGAAGCAATGAGAAGGAGGGAGAGGGAAAGGGAGGTGGGAGACAGCACCCAGGGGACTTCAGTGATACTGAAAGACTTTGGTTCTCAAGAGGAAAGCAGAACAGAAGTTGGGTACGTGCTGCACACCTGTAATCCCAGCGCTTAGGAGGACTCCTTGTAGTTAGAGGCCAACTTGATCTGTATAGCAAATCCCAGGCTAGCCCGGGCTGCATAGTGAGACCCTGTTCAAACAATAAACAAGCCAACGTAATAAAGCCCGGTGTAACAGTGTACACCTGGGCTTGCAGCACTTGGGAGGCAGAGGCAGGAATTCAAAGCCATCCTTGGTCCCATTGCAAGTTCAAGGCCAACCTAGGCTATATAAGGTAGGGAGGGAGGGAGGAAGGGAGGGAGGAAAGGGAAGGGAAGAAATTGTCAAAAACGCCGAAAAGGAAATAAGCCAAAATGTAACACTGATAAAGTTGTTGCAGGAAGTGTGTGTATCTATTATTCTTTGTTTCCACGCCTGAAAACTCCTGTACCATCTTTAAGGATGTGAACCTGCACTGAGAAGAGTGGCCTCTGGACGGATGAGCCGCGGGTTCCCCGTGTAGAGAAATAGAAGAAGCGATTCAGAGACAAGAGAAAGACGTTTGATTGAACACTTACTGAAATGTTGGGTGATCAAACCAAGAGAGTTCCATTACCTAGTTAAAGTGCCCATTAAATTGTTTCAAAAGGGCCTGGGCACAACCGAAGCAGAAATCAGGTCGCCTGCCTGGGGCTGAGGCGGGACCGCCTGGAAGTGGCCATTAGCGATACTTTTAGAATGATGGGACTCTTCTAAAAGTGGCTTGTGGTCCTGATAGCACAACTCTGTACATCTATGAAATAGCATCCAATTTTACACTTAAAACGGGTGAATTACTGTATATATTTCACTACGATCATGTTATTTTATAAAAAAGAAAAAAGCTAAAGTTCATGTAATTTGGCCTAGTAAATCTATTTTTGGCCAGATGGTCTAGGAAAATATTCAGATTGGAGAAGGCAGACAACAATAGTCAGTGGAAATTTCTTAAGTTGTTAGGAAGAAATAATACTCGTAAGTCAGCCCTCTAGGACGCATGGCAGTGGGGCTTCCCTTTGCTTGGCTAGTGGGATTCGTGGTGTTCGGGGCTGGAGTTAAATGCTTTTCATCATTGTAACATAAGCAAGTCTAGAAATCATCAAAACAAGACCACCGGCACATTTTAAAACACATACGTGTATAAACATGCACACACACATGTATACACATATGCACACACACTATTTTATTTCAGGCAGAGCCCTGCTTTTACTTACCTGACCTTGAGCTACCCCGCTCTCTCTACCTTTCTCTCGGCCTGGGGTTCAATTCCAACTCAGTATCCAGTTTCTATGGAGCAAAAAGAGGAGAAAGAGAGAAGCATGGTGGCCTGGCTAGATGCCCCCCCACCCCAACCCCAAGGAATTCACTAGGGCACCTGTACCCCTGACACAATTTGTCCCTTTGGTTTGCAAACTAGCCTTTTCTTTGGGTTGAAAGGAGAGATGTCTTTATTGCTTTAATTAGCATTACAAGAAGAAAACTTCTAGAGTTAGAATAAGGTCTTTGGGGGAACCATATATCCCTGTGGACATTGGGGGGGGGGCAGGTCTGGAAACCGATTGTTGGAGGAGAAATTCAAAACTGGTCTGCATTTTTACCGGACTTCGATATTTGTAAACAGTACAGGGCTACAAAGCGCCGCCCCCTCTTGCACAGGGTCCTGGTTATCTATGGGAATGCCCTCTGTTTGAGCTTGAAAGGAATACATTCTGAAATACCTAGACACCTTTCTCATTTGAACTTCACCTTCAGCCCCAAGATTCTTACTCAGCAAATGACTTGCAGGAGAAGAATGACAGAGTCCCCTACTTATTCTGGAGTTTGGGAACAATCTGCTTGGCTTCTGTTCAAAATTAATCTTATTGTGCAGCGCCTGTGTGCATACTTGTTTCAGCCCCAGGCTCACAGATAACTGTCAAAACTTAAATTTTAAAGCAAATGAATCCCGTTTCTCTTATCGTGAAATCAGATACACATTTCAGAGTCACTTACCGGGTTGCCAGGCTTTTCTGAACGTTTTATTTAGCTGCTGCTTCCAAATTAATCCCTTAATTTCATCTCAAGAAAGAGACCCTGAGCGTTTAGGATTCCGTCTTGTATAGTCCTTTCATTGTATCCCCAAATGACACCTATCCTGCTCATAGACAGAGAGAGAGAGAGCACACTGCCCATGAGTCCTAAAACTTAGTTTAGCTGAACTCACTATAGCTGGAGGAATTCAGGAGAGTATCTGCTTGGGTACATGCTCATTTTTATTTTGTTGCTTTGGTCCCTTCCGCCCCGCCCCCCTTATTTCAGGTAATGGGGAGAGTGCCAACAATTTCCATTAATAAGACAGAAGGGTGCCACCTGTACCTCAGTGAAGATGCGCTAGACTGTGAGATCGTGAGTGCCAAGTCATCTGAGATGAATGTCCTGATCCCTCAGGGTGATGATTATGTAAGTACCTTCCAAAAGCCTGTCCAGACACGTCACATGTCACGGTCACATTAGCATTCTTGGAGAGTGGCTCGTCAGCTACTCTCTAACATCTGTAGCGTCATCTGTAGACAACTTCACAGGCCGGTAAGGGAAATGGAGAAGCACCTTCCGTGTGGCCCCTCTCCTGTTGGCTCCTGCGTTTGTGTCTGGAGACTCTTTGCTAATCATTACTGGAATGAGCCAGCTGTTTGCGCCTGAGGTCCTTTTCTGTAGGACTAAATGTTTTCCTTTCCTCTGATGGAGGTAAACAAATGAGGAGAGATGCTTTGGGGGTTGCGAGGAAGGGAGGAGAAGGAATACAAGTACACCTTCCTGCTTCTGAAGCCAAAAATGTTATGATCCTCTTAACATAAGGATCTGCTGGGAAGCTTGGTAGAAAGGTAGGCTCCAAACCCTGGAAAAACCTAGGGCTGGATTCAGGAGCCTCACAGTGGGGCTCGAAATCTGGGTTCTTCATGTCCGCTGTGGCGGCATGCACTCATGCCATGACACGCGTGGCAGAGGAAAATGTCAGATGTCAGTCCTTGCCTTCCACTTTATTTGAGACAGGGTTTCTTGTTCACTACTGTCTAAGCCACAGTTCTAGCTTCTATGAGTTATCCTCTCTCCTCCTTTCATCTCATCTGAGAAGGGCTTAGATTGCAGGCATACAACGTCACAGGTGTGCAACATAGCATCTGCTTTATGGATGGGTTTAGGGGCTCCAAACTTACGTCCTCCTGCCTAGACAGACAAGCACCTTGCCCACATCCCCAGCCCCAGAACCGTGTTTCTCAGCAGGCTCCCAAATAAATTCTTATACTATCAGCCCATGGAATTCCTCATTTGGAAACACTAGCCCAAGTAATTCAGCCAGAATTTCCTTTCTTCACATCTCCCCAGTGAAGCAGCTTCTAAAGGAAGCTTCTCTCAGAACCACAGCTTCACACGTTAAAACTGAGTGAGACTGAATACATTCCGTTTCTTTGGAGTCTGAAGTATGGCATCTCAGTTTGTGGTTGTTGCTGCAGGGAAGCAGAAGAAGAAGCACATGGAGAATGCTAACTGTGTGAGGCAGGAGGAGGCAGCAAACCAAGAGCTTTAACGAGCATGCCTTGCGGAGAGGGGCCATGCCAGCCAGATGGGTCAGTTAGCAGCTCTCTCAAGAGCAGTCAACAGACAGGTTGATTTTCTTAAGCAGAGATTATCCACACCCATCCAGGCTTTCTTCAGCTCTACCACACATGCCACATGCTGCAGCCTAGAGTTCCTCATCTGAGTTTCAGGCATGATATTTTGCAAACAATGGGCATTGATTCACCACTTTGGGTACAGAGACTGACTTTAAGGTAGACAAGCATCCCCTCTTGGGTTCTCCGCAAATACAGACGGGGAGCCGAGTAGGACAGCTGGCTATCTATATACTGAGCCGTCCCTGGTCTTCGTAGGTATGTAAGCAGAACGTTCAGCTGTAGGGAAACTGTACCAATTAAGACAAGCAGTGGGGTTTGGGTGAGCACTTCAGACTCGAGCTGGTCTCTGAGCCTGCTACCAGGCATCTGCAATTGTTAAAGATGTTCAGGTGGATTCCATTATGGAGCCCAGATGGAGACCCAGCAGCTTAAAGAATGTCTATAATCAAAGCCTAAACTTTTGTACTGAAATGTAGTCTTGCCTGTTTGGGTCAGTGGCATTGCTCCCTCAAGTTGTTGGATCCTCTTCACACATTTTCCAGCCGGAGGTGGGAGGGAGCAGTGCAGACCCTGCCTTGGGTGTTCGAATGTCAGACAGTGGGCATGCTTCATACTGATAGAAACCAACCTCCCAGAGAAGAGCGGGGGCTGTATCTGTGTCTTTGATGCTGCAGCATCTTACTATCAAAGAGGCCCCTTCATGATGGCGCATGCACCTAGCATGCAGTAGACCCTGGACTCGGTGCCCAGCTTGAGGTCTGTAGCGTACCTGAGAACAAAGCCAAGGCCTTGGCTACACTTGAAGAAGAGTGCCAGAAGTGATACCAGGCGCACACGTGCCTTAGATCACTCAAGGTATTTCTACTGTAGGTTAAAGACCAAGACATGCATTTATAGTCTTAGTACTTGGGAGCTTGAGGTAGGAGAATCATGAGTACAAGGCCAGCTGGGGCTACACAGCGTAAGACCCCATATCAAAAATCACTTGATTTTTCTATTGAAGCTCTCATTCTAGAATTCCTTCATTACTGCAGCAAAATAAGTAAACAAATCACTTCTCAAGACTGTACAGGAAGTCTAGTGAAGATAGAGAAGCTAGAGCTGAGGGGCATGAGTGAGTGTGTGTGTGTGTGTGTGTGTGTGTGTGTGTGTGTGTGTGTGTGTGGTGTATTCTCATGCCCAAAGAACACTTCTACAGTGTCTCAAAGAATAGACAAGTTTGGGCTCCATTCACACACTGATGTCCCCTGAGAGTTTGATGACCAGAGCTTCTTACTCTCTTCCCCAGCCCTGCCGAATCAGAATTAATAAGATCATGGGATGATTGAGGGCATGTTCAGGTTTGATGGAGAACAATGGCTAAGAGAGACTGGCTGGACTTACACACTGGGCATTCTGTTCATTGGTGCTGCCATCCGGGGCCAGTTGCTGAACATCTCATCTCAAGCCTCCACTCCCTGCAGGTGGCATCTCAGTAGCACCAAGCTCATAAGGCCTTTGAAGATAACCTGAGTTTGGTGTCTGGTTCTTGTAAGAATGCCTACTTTGGATTGGGGGAGGGAGAGGGAAAGGGAGGCGGCGGTGGGAAAGAGACAGAAATCTTTAATTAATTAATAAAGAAACAAATAAATTTAAAAAAAAGAATGCCTACTTTGGGCTCGGGGTATAGCTCACTTGTAGTATTTGCCTCCCACGAATGAGGCCCTGGGTTCTACCTCCGGCGGTACCTTAACCCTCGGCCATGCCTGTAATCCCAAAACTCAGGATCAGATGTTGAAAGTCAGCCTCACTCAAGTACATAGTGAGTTCAAAGCTAGCCTGGCTGCGTGAGACCTGTCTCTAAAAGCAAGCCTGGCTCTTTGTAAATACAGTCAGGACGACCCCGGCATGCAGTCACAGAACACGTGGGTCTGCATGTGACTGGGACCTCTCAAATGGTGTAGATTGGGATTTGATGCAGTTTTTCTCACCTACCAGATGACATCTGTCAGCCTTCCACCTGTTTGCAAAAGGAAGCTTTCACGTAAATAACTCTGTCTTCTCGACTTCTTCCAGAGAGAATTTCCAGTTCCTGAGCAGTTCAAGACCGTATGGGATGGATCCAAACTGGTTACCGAACCTGCAGAAATCATGGCCTAACCTGCAGGAGCTGTCCTTCCCTGAGTCTCCTCTAGCAAACAAGCAGAAGCAAGCAGCTGCTAGGAACTAGACGTCACCCTTGCCCCGGCCTCTATGTCAGCCTCCCGCCGTTCCGTGCTGTGGAAGCGGTGTCCTACCTGGCTTGCTTTTGTGGGCATTCTGAAATATTTAGCATTGGATCATGAATTGTGTGTGATTTTTAATTCCACATGAGCGCACCAGAGTTAAAGGAGAAGGAATTCTGTTCCCGTCGTATCCTGAACACCGTAACTGACAAGTAAGATCCCTGCTCGTGTCTTCGCTTAGGTTTAGCTGCTAGTTGAAACATGAAGCCTTAGAGAATCGATGTGTGTTTTCACCTTCTAGACAAGCTTAACATGATAAAATAGTCTCGTGCCCTGAAAAGTATGACTCTATTTTTCATTTTTACACGTTCACCTTTATCAGTGTGACTGTCCTGTCAGCATGAATAAATACTTTAGTCCATGTTTTTATACACACATGTACACACACGCAGGAAATTCCAAGGACCAAACTCGGTTTCTTGGTCCTGGGAAAGACAATATACCCTTTGCAATTACAGAAAAACAAAAGAAATTCTAACTTTTCACCTTAAATATTTCCCGCCGCAGCCCCTGAAAACTCTTATTTGTCTGCCCGTCCTGAAGCCAGAGGGCGGGAGGGGACGCGGTCCTCATTGCGCTTTTTAACTGCTTGCAGCTCTGCTCCGAGAATGGCTCAGCCTTTGCTTTCCAGTTTCCAAGTCGCTCGTGTTAGCCAGTGCCCCATACAGTCTCTAATGCTTGTTTGAGACCAGCTCCTTTTCCATCCACGAGGCTTGCCAGGCTGAACGCCAGAGAGCCAGGCGATTGCTTCTTGCACTGTCGTTGTTTGGCTCCGCTCCGCTTCTTTAGTCTTGGTAGTCTGTGCTTTTTCAAGTGAGCAGTGACGCTTCTCCGCATCTTCTCTGCACGGCCCTGGGAACGCTGCAGTTTCTTGGGTCATATTGTAGCATAACGCTTTCGGAACCAGTAGGAGCGCCTAGATTGTGCCGATGAAGGCCTCTGCGTTATCATTTTCATTTTTTGAATAGCTTCTATATCCACATAGTATTCAGATCACTGATGTTCTTGTATCAAAGTTTTGCTATAAAAGTTCTGTCCTTACGAATAATGTTGTGGCTTTAGTAAATATCATTTTTGAACAGTAAACTTAAACTAAGTAAAAACTAATTGTTTAAATACTGAGATGAATTCTGGGTGGTTTTGTTGGTTGTTGCTTGCATGCTTGCTCGTTGGTTCATTTATTTGGGGTCATTCCCGGATACAAAGTGAGACACTGTCCAGAAAAAAAAAAAAGGTTACAGGGCCAGCGAGATGGCTCGGGATGGAGGTGCCTAATGTCAAACCTGACACCCTGAGCTTGATCTCCAGGAACCATGTGTTGAAAGGAGAGAGCTGACATATGCAGTTTGTCCTCTGTCTCTACATGTACGTCATGAATATGCATGCCAGTACACACACACACACACACACATAGTGCACACATAAGCAAAAACAAAATTACTTTTAAAAAGTCAATATGTAACTGGAGACATGGCTCAGCGGTTAAGAGCTTTGCTGCTATAGTAGAGGACTCAGGTTCGATTCCAGCACCCACATGACAGATCAAACCGCCTGTAACTCCAGGTCCAAGGGATCTGACATCCTTTTCTGGCCTCCGTGGGCATCCGCATGCATGTAGTACACTTGCACACTCAGTCATTTGCACACACAGTCACACACATACACATAAACTTAAACTTTTTAAAGTGAAAACAAAAATCACTGTCAGAATGCTACATATTAGCATTTAAATGGCCTTATCTGACCAGTTTTTTAGAAAGAAAAATAAGTGGCCGAGAGTCAAGCATCAGGGGCCTTCCGTGCCTCCTTAGTGTTTCAGGATGAAAATGAAAACCCCAAAGCAAGTCTTTGTTGTAAACCCTGTCCTGGATAACACTGCCCCCAACCCTGACAGACTGTTTCTGAAGAGTCTTCCCTTTTACAGCGAGACCTCTTGAGGTGAGTCGGTTCTAAGCCACATGTCTGTGGAAATGGTAGGGAACACGTACCATGTGGCTCCCTTATTCCTTCGCTCGTGGAAGAGTCTACTTCATCTTCTTAGACAGCATGACTCTGTCTCGGGAATGTTGTTGTGAAGAGGAGGAAGCTGGAATCCAGGGGCATTAGCGCCTTGCACGAGGAGAAGCAGCAGCAGCAGGCCGGCAGCAGCAGGCCGAGTGGAGGCCGCCTCAGCTTGCTCCAGCTGCGATTCTTTGCTCCGCCTGGCCCCTCTCTGGAGTGCTTAGCAGTCACCAAATCCAGTGGTTCCTTCACACTCATCAGTGAAGGTTCTAGACACCGGCCTGTCCTGTGTGTGAAGCGTCCCTGCCTCCTCTCGTCCCTACCTCATTTGTCTCCCTTCAGTTCATCACCTGTGTAGATGGCTCTCGCGTCTGCGTGCATCTGGACCCATCTCCCCAGATCCGTATTCTTGATGTCCATAGCCTGTTTCTATCCGCTTGTCCCTACCTCTCAGTGTGGCTACAGTCACACATATTCCCCACAGTTATCCAGTCTTCCTCAGCTGCATCTCCAGTTTTCGGCCCTGCATAAGCCACTTGTTTAAACACGTCATAAGAAACCATTTCAGAAAGGGTGCGTTTATTGTGGCTTCCAGTTTTAAGGGACACAGTCTATCTCAGTGGGGAAGGTGTGGCAGGAGGAATGTGAGGTAGCTGGACACATGGCGGAGAGCTAGACAGGAAGTGGGCCCTGGCTATCAAATCTTGAGGACCGTGGCCCACAACCCCTAGCGATGCTCCACTCCCTAAAAAGCTTCCATTACCTTTAAAATCAGCATCACTTACTGGAGATGAAGTGTTCAAACATTTGAGTCTGTGAGGGCATTGCACACTTAAACCAGAAGAGGCCCCTGATACTTTCCGTCATAGAGTTATAATCGCCCATTTCCTATGGTAGGACACACGGGTAGGAAGTAAACAGGGGAAAAACTGTTCAGCGTTCTTTCCTTAATACAGTGTTTGAGAGAACTCCAGGCTGAGTTCCAGGCTGGACTGGAACTTGCTCCATAGCCCATGCTGGGCCTTGGATTCACCACAATTCTCCCACCACAGCCCTGTGAGCACAGCGGATGCAGGCACGAGCCATCATGGCTGGCTCGTGGTTCAGTCTTAGACGTGTGTTTTCAGGATGTCTTTGTGGTACACAACTGAAAATGTCAGCCAGTAGATAGATGCAGCTCAAAAGTCCTTGTCTCTGAACCCAGCTCCTCAGGAATCGTTTCATGAGCTGAATATTCCCCAAATGAATCTCATTAAACATGCTTGTTACAAAGAACTCATTTGAAAACGTTGGGACTGTCTGTTCCACGGTAGGTACAGATGCAGTTTTGACAGCCATTTTGAGGGCTTTTGTCCCTGCAATGGAGACACGCTGGTTTTATAATGTTAGCCTTCTTGAGCACAGTTCAGTAATTCTAATTCTGTGCAGAATGAAGTGTCTGTCTGCTCTGCTTGTAGGAGAGAAACCAGCCCGAGTCACCCCACCGATGTTCACTCGGGTCGCTCCAGATGGCTTTTGTTCCTCTGTTTGTTTAGTAACTTGGCACAGAATAGACAAGGAACAAAGGGTAATGTTTGCCGAAGAGAATTTGTGTTCGGGTTTCCCTCCAGCACAAAGTCTGGTTTCATAGTCTAAGATAAGTTTTTGCCTAAAGCTGCAACTTTAGATGTTTGGGATCCGAGGCCGCTTTCTTTCATTTGAGACTTTGCATTTTAGAAGCAGTGTGTGGTGACACGGGCCTGGAATCCCAGCGCTTGGGAGGTAGAGGCTTTCAGGGTCATGGTCAGGTCCCTAGTGAGTTCAAGGTCATCCTGGGCTACAGAAGACTGTGTCTCAAAGCGACAACCAAACCAAAAAAAAACACTTTTAGGACCATCAGTCATAATTTTTAAAAAATGATTCCTCATGATGACCAAAAGAACCAAATGAAAGATATGACCCTTACTAAACCATAATGCCAATTTTTAAATTCCATTTTCCAACATTACAGAAAAAAATATTTTAAAAAAATCAGATAACCAAGCAGTGGTGGTACATGTCTTTAATCCAGCACTTGGCAGGTAGATCTCCTAGTTTGAGGCCAGCCTTGTCTACTGAGTGAGTTCTAAGACAGCCAAGGCAACATCAGGGTTACATAGAGAAACCCTGCCCTGAAAAGCAAAATAAAATAAAAAATAAAACTCAGCTAATGCTGAATGTTAAGTCTGGAGCATAGCCCCCAGCCCCTGGCATCCATCCCAGCCTCCCTGACCTGGGAGTTGCTTTGGTCTGGACTCCAAATCCCAGCATGCCAGGTCCTGACCCCAGGGTGGGCAGTCAGGACCACTCCCACAGGGTATTTAAGTGGGTTCCCAGAGGAATAACACGTGGTTTTCAGGTCTTCATGGGCTCACTGCTTTCCTGTCTCCTGCCATGCCCTTGGCCACCTGAGAGCATCATGCTTAATAAAACAATGGGCATTTTGATTTGGTTTGATTTGACCTAATTGGATTACTTTTTGCCGGCAGAGCTGCGCTTTTTCATATTATTCTTATTAACACTGAGAAGGTAGCTAAGTTGTTAGAGTTTTGACTCCTAGGCATGAAACCCTGGGTTCAAACTACATTAAACAGGTGTGATGACCAAGCTTAGGAGAAAAGAGCAGAAGGATCAGAAGTTCAAGGCCATCCTTGACTACTTAGCCAGTTTGCAGCCAGCCTGGAGCTACTTGAGACCCTATCTATAGATGATAGATAAATTAGATAGATAGATAGATAGATAGATAGATAGATAGATAGATAGATAAATGCATGCATAGTAGATAGATAGATCCCATTGATAATTCCCTAAGATCAACAATTTATTCTGGCAACTAAACAGAAACCAGGTCTGCTTCAAATATGCTTAGTGATAACCTCATGAATTGGTTAGTTTTACTGGAAAGTCAGTAGACTCATCAGGGAAGTCTTTGTATGAATATAACAATGATGTAGAGTTGATTAGGAAGCTCAAGATTGGCTTGCAAAGACTGGTGGCCTTTTCTTTCTTGTTCATTGTTCCCACGGGGCATAGTCACATCCACACAATGAACAAAGTGCCTTTCCTAACAGGGCTGACACTAAGAACACGTGTCCTCCAGCAGCCTGCCCGGCTTTGAGATGACCAAGTCTCAAATTGTGACACAATGCCAGAGTCAGGCGGACACAGAGCACAGGAGCCAGGAACACAACTGCTTTCTGCAATCCAGTTCCAATAAACCAGTCTTTTATGGACGTTGAAGGCCTCTCCTGTGGCATCACAAAGATGGGAGACACCGAGAGAACTATTCACAGGAGCCGTGTAAAGATTCTTCCTGGGAAAGGCCAGGGGTGGTGGTGTACTCCTCTGATCTCATCACTGAGAGGTTGAGGTAGAAAAATGTTGAAGTTGAGGCTAGCCTGGGCTATCTTGCCCCCAAAATACCAGAGAAGGGGCAGGCTGGGTGATTCAGATGGTAAAAGTGCTAGAGATCTCAGGGCCTGAGTTCAATCTCTGGAACCCACAGAGGGAAGTGGAAAGGCTCAGCTCCTCAGAGCTGTCCTCCTTAGACAGGGACATGTCAAAAGTTAACACACACACACACACACACACACACACACACACACACACATGCACACATTCCCTGAAATACAGTTTTCAAAGGGGGTGTAAGTGTGTGTGTTCTTCCTGGTCTGGGATACACAGAAACTCTGAATGAATCCCCAGGCATCCCCTATCCTCTTATAAACTTGGCGCCATTTACGATGGCAAACTAAAGCATAAATGTCAGTATTTATTCGACAGATTTAATCAGAAGGAAGCTAACCATGCATATCTACAGAAAACTGTTCTTGAACATCTGAGTGATCCAGATACCTGACCAGACTCTCTAGGTTAGGGTCCTTTGTTTTTTAGGGCTTGTTTTCGGTGGTTTTTTTGTTTTTTGTTTTTTGTTTTTGTTTTTGTTTTTTTCACAAGGATGAGAAGAAGGAAGATGGAACATGATGGCCCTGCATGCGGTGAATGTAAAAAGTAATGGGGCCCTGTTGTCAGCAACCAAGATTCGCTTCCCAGCATTCGCAGAAATGCTCTCTCACTTGTTAGCGTCTAAAATAATTATGCCAGCAATATGGCCTACATTCTGCATGCTGCTTCTACCAACTGGCTAAGACAGCCACGTTCTCTAATTAAATTAACCTCCTCTACAGTTCACAGAAGTGTACGTCTGTTTTCCTCCGATATCCTAGGAGAGAGAAGCAATCCCAATAGCTTGTCATCAATTAGGAAGTAGGCTCACCCCTCATTAATCCTTTAAGAAAGTCAGCATGTTCTTGCATTCACTAGGCAGAGGTCATCATGAGGGTCACGTGATCTGGTTTCCATCTGGGAACCAGCAGAGGTGGTGTGCCCATCCAACCAATGCCTGACACCTCTAATATGAGGTAACCCTTTAACAGAATCAGTGCTGGCGAGAGAGACCAATAAGCAAAGCGCTCACTGTGCAAGCATGAGTTCAGCTCCCCGAAATTCACATCCAAAAAAGGAGGGGCTGGATGTGGCAGCAACACAGGCCTGCAATCCTTGGGGAAGCAGAACGAGGAAGAGCACAAGCCGTTCACCCTGGGCCGTGAGTGAGAGAAATGGTCTCAACTCATAATGGCCCCAGGGTTCAATGCAACTGATACAATTACAAGCCAAGCCCCACATCCAAGGCGCAAAGAACATCACAGAAGAAGGAATGGGAAGATTGTAAGAGTCAGAGGACCAAACTCTCTGCTGAAAGTCTCCTGTGTATGGCAGGAAAGCTGCATTCATGAAACCTCAACAATATGGCCACCTAAAAATTAGCAACATAGTGACGGCACCAGCTGAGCGCTCCACAGTGTCTTCTCTGCGCCCTGACGAGTCAATGGGCCACTGTGGTCGTCACCATCTACTATAAGAGCTTCTCTGCTGAGGGCTGAGAGATGCACCAATCTATGAGTATACAGATAACTTAGGGAACGGTTTACATTATGTCCACTTATAGGAAGAACTGTAATAGGTTTCCCCCTAGAGCCTAGGAACTAGCCAGTCAAGGGGTTTTGACCCAGTCAGCAGTACCAGGAATGAGTCCTGTTTTAGGGAGCGGTCTATAAATCCAATCAGAAAGTGTCTGGTTACTCTTAAAACACTTGTGATGTTATTGCACCAGAAGCCGTTCTTGTCAGGCTAGCCATTATATAGCTCATAGGGGTCGCAGCTGAGTGATAGTGTTGGATACTCTACTCCAACAGTAGCATAAATCGAAACTTCTAGAAGTATGAAAGCTAGTCAGTAAGAATGAAGCCACCAGGTGAGTATGAGAGGGACATCTCCATGCTCTAGGGCTCCACTATGTGGTGTCTTCAGCCACAGAGCCTTCTCGCAAAATTCTGGGGACAGCCAAGAACAATAGCCATAACATGTCATGTTTGGTGGAAACTAGGGCCCTATTGACCAACAACTCAAAAGGAGGGTACCCTTCCCTGCCACCAGACTTTTTATTTGATAGCCTATGGTGTCTGGAGAGGCATTGTCCCAACACATTCTTCCACAACGCTCAGAGGTTACTGTGGGAAAGGGGACAGAAAGGTTGTAAGGGTCGAAAATACTGCGTGTCCAAAGCTAGACCTTAAATCTAAGGTTGTTCTCTGAGCCCAGTACATCATATGCCTGCTCATTCATAGTCTCTCTTCTTCCCCCTTCTCTCTCTCTCTCAAGTTGGCTTTAAAAAATTTATACAATATATTTTGATCATAGTTTTTCTCCTCTAGTCCCTCCTACATCCTTCCACCTCCTTACCAACCCATTCCATGTTCTTTCTCTCTCAAAAAAATAAATAAATAAATAAATAAATAAATAAATAAATAAATAAAATAAAACTTTAAAAGATAAAAAAAAGCCAAGCCTCCCACCCCCTCAAAAGTATATGTACATACAATAAAATGGAGTCTATTTGGTGTTGGTCAGCTAACTGCTCCTGGGCATGGGGCCTGCCATGAAATGTGGTTGATACACCCAGTGGTTGATTCGCCTGCCAAGTGCTGGGATTGAAGGCTATAGCTACCATTTTTTGCAAGTAGCCAGTTTCAGATTAAAAATAGATTAGAGGTAAGCAAACAAGAAACAGTATTGGGGTTTTTTTATGTTAAGTACAAAGTGCCAATGGTAAGTAGACTCTTTCTCCAATATTTTATGAAATTAATCTTTTACAATTAATCAAATGTCCTGGCTAGAGAGATAACTCAGAGGTTAAGAGCACTGGCTGTTCTTCCAGAGGTCCTAAGTTCAATTCCCAGCAACCACAGGGTAGCTCACAGCCATCTGTAATGAGATCTGGTGCCCTCTTCTGGTCTGCAGGACTATATACATAATAAATAAATAAATAAATAAATAAATAAATAAATAAAATTAATCAAACATTCATTGTCAATTAATATCTCCAGCTGGATATGATAGCAGACACCTGTGACCCTGGCGCATGAACGATGTAGGCAGAACAATCTGGAGTCTGAGGTCATCCTCAGCTGCATAGCAAGTTTGAGGCCAACTTGAGTTTTATGAGACTCTGTCTCAAAACAAAAAATATTGTATATGTAAATTATATATTCTTGATCAAACTTAATGTCCTACACTTTTAATACCTCCTTTTCTTCGTAATTAACCGTGAAAACTTTTCTGTGTTATACTGCGTTACTTTCAGAGAGCCTGTTATTGGGTTTACTGACAAACCATTCTGTCCTTCTGCCTGCTACTCTGGATTTTTGATGGCGATTTCACAGAATTTTTTTCTTGCTTTGCTTTTATAAATAACCCTGCAGGAATGTGCTTGGTTTGGTAATGTTTTGTTACGTAGTAGATTCCTAAAAGGAGGATTACTGAGGGAAAGGGCTTGGTTATTTTGAATTTTGCTCAACTTGGCAAGTTATCTGTTTTTAAATTTGTGCAATTTATCTTCTTCAAAATGAATGAATCCTTTCTCCAAATATCACCAAAACTGAGTGCTTCCTTAGCTTTCCAGCCTGCTACAGAAAACCTTGTTGGTTTAAAAACTGATCTGGGGGTAACCTGTTGAATTAAAAAAAAAAGATGACGCTTGCATTTATTTAAAATAAAGTCAGCCAGAGTATTAATCTTAGACAACACTGTACATGATGCCAATAAAGTCCCCAAAGAGATCAAAAATAATTGTGGGAATTTTGTTTTCATTCTTTTGACTGCAAGACAGGCTAAGAACAGAGCAAAGATTTGGTGGGTGAATTTAATTTTGTTGTCACTTTATAACTGTAATTTTGCTACTGTTATGAATCATAATATAAACGTCTCTGCTTTCTAATGGTCTTAGGTGACCCCTGTGAAAGTTCATTTGTCCCTCAAAGGGGTCACGACCCCCAGGTTGAGAACCACAGCTCTGGGCAATGGGCCTTCCAGTTGTGATCATGGTAAGACCCAGTAAGAAGGAAAACCTGCAGGGTTGGAGAGGTGACTCCGAGGCAAAGGGCAGCGTGCCACCCTTGAGGAGCACTAGAGTCCACTCTGGCATCTCATAACTGCCCTTACTCCCAGTTCAGGAACTCTGATGTCCTCTTTTGACCTCCACAGACACCAATGCCAATGTTCACACACACACGTTAAAATCAAAAAGAAATAGTTTTAGAAATGAAATAGAGTTCAGTGGCAGGCATTTGCTGATCATGCATGAAACCCTAGGTTTCATCTCGGCACAGCAAAAAATAAAGAAATAACCATGGTATTAAGAAGCAGGCAGGGGAGAGGGGCCCTCAGGCTAGTGGACTCCATCTCAGGGGAAGACTAGGAAGAGATCCAGGAGAGGTGGAGCCACTGTCAAGGGTGAAATTCCTAGGGAAAGACGTGAGTTAAGCACAGGAGGACTGACTGACCTGATCTCGGAGATCAAGAACTTTGTGCTTTTCCCTGAGGCTCGCTTCCAGTGTGTCTAAGGGAAAGAACAGGGCAGAGCAATGTTTCCATATTCATTTGAATCGCCCTTTTATCTTATAAATGTGTGCTCTTCATGGTCGCTCCCCCCACCACGTTGGGGATGGAACCCAGTGCCTTCTGCATGCTAGGCAAATACTCTTTGGCTGAGCCACACTCTCTCTCTCTCTCTCTCTCTCTCTCTCTCTCTCTCTTTCTCTCTCTCTCTCTCTCCTCCCGTATGTGATAGTCATTTTCTCCCTCTGTCCTGTCCCATTCAGCTGATAATGATGCCAGGCTTCATACAAAAACCATACTTTTGCTTCATCCCAATCTTATATTTCAAAGTCAAGTCTAATCTTACCCTATAATAATCTTTCCTTGTGCCATATTTCATGGGCAGTGTTTATGGATAGATCCTGGAACCGACAAGCAAGACTTGGATTCTATCAGAATAAAATAGAGACAAGAGCTGGGTTTGAAATGCATAAACTGGATGCAGTGACACACACCACGAATCCTAGTGCTGGGGAGACAGGCAGGGGAAGCAGAAGTTAAAGGTCATCCCTAAACACATATCAAGTTCAAGGCCTGCCTGGGCTACGTGAGAACCTGTCTCAAATAAAAGAGGGTAGGGGAAAAGAGAAGAGAAGAAGGGAAAAGAGGGGAGAGGGGAGAGAGGAGAGAAAACAGAGAATTAATCTGTTGAGAGTCTCAGTTTTTGAAGGCAGGATTGGAGAAAGAGATTAGCTTTGGAAATTCCTCCCCCTACTGGCTGCCTGAAGTCCTGTCTGTTTATTTTACACAAGGCAGCAGGCTATGGATTGAGCGTGACGTGTTTCTCAGAGTTAACAAGAAGTCTGCTATGAGTGAAAACACAAATATAAGTCCCCCCAAATTCCTATAATCAATAAATCTATAATAAGGAAAATATTATTTTATTGCTATTTGTTGTATGCTTTTTTGATTACAACTGACAATAAAGTTTGCTTTAAGTCAGAGGAGAAGCCTCAGTGACCTCCTATTTCTTCCATTCATCCACCCAAAGGGAGCAATGGGTAAGTTTCTTAATGCTGCTTAGCAACCCCGGGAAGAGGGCAGAAAAGCCTTATTCAACATTTCCCCCCAAGTTTAGTTATACAGGAAAAAGATACTTCATTATATGTTTTCCACAAGTTAGTACAGAAATCAAATTATTTTTAGGATACATATTTTATTCAGAGCACTGGGCATCCTATTTATCAAATGTCGTTGGCAAGGATTACTCAAATAGCATGATAAATTTATCAAAAAAAAAACCCTTTGCTTATTGATATGAGATTCCCCTCTATATGCTGTGAATACCATTGGTTAATAAAGAAACTGGCTTGGCCTGATAGGATAGAACAAAGCTAAGTGGGGAAGATTAAACCGAATGTTGGGACAAAGAAGGACAGAGTCAAAGAGAAGCCGTGGAGCCGCCAGAGACAGATGTGCTAAAACTTTGCTGGTAGGTGATCACCTTGTGGTGATGCACAGATTAATGGAGATGGGTTAAATTAAGATGTAAAAGCTATCCAGTAAGAAACTCGAGCTAGCCAGGTGGTAGTGGTTCAAGCCTTTAATCCCAGCACTTGGGGAGGCAGAGGCACGTGGATCTTTGTGAGTTCAAGGCCAACCTGTTCTACAAGAGCTAGTTCCAGGGCAGGCTCCAAAGCTACAGATAAACCCTGTCTTGATAAAAATCTAAAAAAAAAAAAAAATTAGAAGCTCAAGCTAATGGGCCAAGCAGTGATTTAATTAATACAGTTTTGTGTGATTATTTAGGGAGTCTGGGCATCCAAAAAACAAACAAGTGGCCTTCTTACTACAAACTAACAAGTCTCATAACCAAAGAATAGATGTTTGGCTCCCCAAATATCTAGAATGTTCTCTGAAGTCCTATCAAAGCATGAATTTAAATCTGGATTTAAAAAAAAAAAATAGCTATTTTCTTAGTTGTGGTAGTACATGCTTGTAGTCCCAGAACTCTGGAGGGTGAGGCAGGGGGCCGCAAGGAGTTAGAAAACTAACAAGACCCTACTGAAAATAATAGTAAGGCCCAGAGGAATGGCTCAGCCGCTAAAGGCTAGGCTTACAACCCAAAATATAAGAGTTTGGTTCCTAACACTCACAGCTGTCCTTCCAGGTTTTAACTTTAAAGGAAAAGAAAAATCAAAAGACTGAACATCAAGGAAACAAGTCATTACTCCATTTCAGAGCTTTAATAAGGCTGATTGATGTCCGTGATGGGGGCCTGATTCAGGAGCCCAAGCAGCAGGAGAGAGATGGCAGCTTCATGATGAGGCCTTTTGTCCAGGTTTTCTTTAAGCTGGAAGGCTCTTGCATACAGAGAGCTTATCTTCCGCTAGCCAATTAGCCTTGACTTCAGTCCCATTAGAATCCCTTATTGCCCCCTATTCAAGTCATCGTGTGGTTCCATGCCCTGACGGATACAGACACCCATTTAGTTTCATCTCTACAAGTAACTGAACATTTAATGCTTACCAGTCCCGTTCTAACATAGTCCACTGGCCAGTGAGTTTACTGAGTTTCAAGCTAGAACCAATTCTTCAGAAAGATCTCGTGCTTTTTAAAGAATGGCTAATGGGGCTGGAGAGAGCTGTCTCTGAAGTTCAGAGCGCTCAGTGCTCTCACAGAGAACCCAGGTACAATTCTCGGCACTCGCGTAGTACCCTTCCTGACTCCGTTCCAGAGTATCTGATGCCCTGTTCTGACCTCCGTGGACCCCAAGCATACATATGGTGCACAGACATACATGCAAGTAAAATAGTCATATACATCCTATTTTATTTTATTTTACGTGTGTGTGCCTGCATTTATGTCTGTCCGCTCGTGTGTGCAATGCCCAAGCCGGCCAGTAGAGGGCATCAGGTCCACTGGAACAGAAGTTACAGAATTGAACCTGGGTTCTCAGTGTTCTTAACTACAGAGTCATCTCTCCAGCCCCCAGAAATTTTATTATATAAGTAAATATTTAAATCACATGACAATCCAGTTTTCTTTCTCTCACAATTATTTACTATTTTTTGCCTCTGATCATCTTTTTAAATGGAAATATAGGTCTTTTACTAGAGTACATATATCATTTTTCATTCTCAGTGTTCCCAGGAATGCCATATACTGTATGTATATTGCATATACATACAACCAATAATATATGTGAAACCTCACTGTATATGTGCGTGTGTGTGTGGTGTGTGTATGTGTGTATGTGTGTGTGTGTATACATATACATGTATGTATGTATTCAAAAAATGTTCTTCTGGGTTATACTGTATTATATTTATTCTTTTACCTATTTTGGTTTATGACTCATTGTCTCAGTCTTCATGAGGGATAGTTTTTACCTATGTTTGATTTCATTTCTTTCAAGTATTTACATGTTTTTTCTTTCACTTATGTGTGTCTATGTGCCGATGTTTTGTGCAAGCAATTGTGTACGCACATAGAGAGTATCATATGTCCTCCCCTGTTACTCTCTGTCTTAGTCCTTTGAGGCAGGATCTCTCTCTGAGCCTGGAACTTGTGTTTTGGGGGGCTAGGCTGGAAGCCAGCAAATCCCTTTTCTCCACCCGCTCAGAGATGGATTACAGCTGTGTACAGAACAAGACCCGCTTATTTTACGGTTGCTGGATCCAAACTCCAGCCCTCATGCCTGAGCAGCAAGCTCTTTTAATGGATGAGCTAGTTCTCCAGCCCCTCTGCACTTCTTTTGACTTAAGGTACTGTGTCTGATACTATGGGACCACGGCTGTTCAAAACAAAGTCCATATCCCTGATAAGCATGATATTTCATCCTCTCTCCAGGTCTTTTCCCCTTCACTCCTGCTATTCCTGCCTCCCCACTCTAACAAATAAGGATTATCTATTTAAACATTAAAATGTCTTAGTAGCTGAAGAGACAGCTCAGTGATAATTTGTTTAGCTGGCTTGCAGAGATGGCTTAGTGGGTAAAGGCAATTGTTGCCCATGCCTGGCAACCTGAAACCCATGTAAAGGTAGAAAGAGAAAAACAGACTCCATGTGTTACAACATAGCATGTGTACTTCCACACACATGTGTCCTACATAAACAATAAAATTATTATAATAAATACAGTTAGAAAATACAAATAATTTGCCTAGTATGTCATAAGATGCTGAATTTGATCTCTGGAATAAAAACACCAACAATGAAATCTTTCCTCCAAATTGATTTTGAAACCAAGTGGTCAGATTATGCCCTTGAGTTTGTCCCGTGGTCTTCTTGCATACAGCCTTAGAGCAGACTAGAAATACAAAGTTAAGGGAACATATAAAAGGAAGAAAGTCCCTCTTCTCCCTTACCTGAATTGCCGTGTTGCTTGCTGACAGAGAGAAGAGTGTTGACCTATATGTCTGGGGACTTCCTTATATAGAAAGGGTGTACAGAAAATTATATTTAATTCTCCCCATTAAACTATTATTATTAGCTAACTAACTATACTCAGGGTTAAAAATGAAGCAGTTTAACCTCTTTTTCTCTGGAAGGCCAATGAGGGCCACATGTATTACACATTATAGGCAAAGGTCAATCACTAATGCCCTCAATCTTTCTTTCTTTCCTTTTTTTCCCTTTGTGTGTGTGTGTGTGTGTGTGAGTGAGTGAGTGTGAGAGAGGAGAGAGAGAGAGAGACTGACTGTCTGCAAGTTGCCCAGGCTGTACTTGCGATTTCCTACCTCAGGTAGCTGGGAGTATGTGCCTACACTGTCAGACCTGGAATGATCTATGATCTTGTCTTAATTCTATTTCTTTCTCACATAAGAAATGTATGCTAGTACAGTCATACACCATCTTAAAATTCCACTTGTATATAAAGCATCTTCCCACAAGAAAAATGAACATAGCCCCTACATCTTCCTCTCAGCCTTGTAGGTTACATCTTCCGACGAGATAATGGCCAGCTCCCCAAACCACTCACACTGCTACCTGCTGCAGAGGCTAGTAGGCGCATTCTTCTCCTAGGAGCCACACTTGATTCCCACTGCCTGTGTTCTTTCTCCTATAAATTAACTCGATGCACTCGGACTCATTTTGAGATTCCTTTTATGCAGCATTGTTGAAGAATCTGGGTTGTACCTACGTACAGTCCTCCGGGGCTTTGAAGGGAATGCCACAGATTGCACAGTTGGTGATGGATGTTGAGTTGTGTTTCCTGCTACTAGTGATGGTCTTGAGTAGGTTTTCAAGTGTTTCATGAAAAGCTTTCCCTTGAAGCAGATTGTTAGTTTCTTAAGGGCAAAAGATAAGCCTTTTCTGTCTCCCAGAGTATCTACAGGATTGATTCTAAGCATCGTTTCTCTAGTTGTTACTATTGCTGCGATGAAACATCTTGACCAAAAGCAAGTTTGGGAGGAAAGTGTTTATTTGGCTTATAATTCCTCATTGTAGTTCATTACTACGGGAAGACAGGACAGGCACTCAAACAGGGAAGGAACTTGGAGGCTTGGAGCTAATGCAAATCCCATAGAAGGGTGCTGCTGGCTTCTCTCCACACCTGTCTTTTTATACAACCCAGGACTACCAGGCTGGGTGTGGCGGCACCACCCACAATGGGCAGTACCCTTCCACATCAATTACCAAATAAGATAATGCTCTACAGGCTTGCCTACAGGACAGTCCGAAGGAGGCATTTTCTCAATTGAGCCCCCCCCCCCTCAAATGCCTCTAGCCTTTATTAGCTAGCACGATCATCATCGAGTATTCTCACATATTTGGCTCTTGTAGATTTCTTGTACGACCCTGGGGATATAAAGTCACACTGCTATTCCTAACAGGCTTATAAATTTAACACAGCAAAGTGTATTAAGATATAAGTATGTGAGATGTTGCGTATAGATGAAAAGACCAAATCATACACGGACTAAGGTATTAAGCAAGAAATAGACGCTGTGCTTGGAGGTCTGGGCCCGCTTGGAAATTCCGGTAATTCGGTTGCAGTTCCAAGAGGGACAACCCCGTCCTAACCCCACAAGAGCGTCTCTAAGGCGTTGGTGATGGAATTGTCAAGAGGAATGAGTGATGCGGAAGGTCTCACAGATGTAGCCTAATTAGGTACGTTCACAGAGTCCTGTGCGTACGCAGGATCGAACACGTTTTGTTGTGCCGCGATGTGTTATTTTAACGAAGACGTCACAGTTTGTGATTAAAACACACAACAGAACGGCCGAAACGCCGTTGCATAACCGGGAACCAACTTCCGCAGAAGTCCCACCACCCGCCCGGCTCCCCCCGCGACGCGCCGGAGGGGAGGGGTTTCCGCTTCCGGCGGCGGATTGTTGACGCCCGCGCGCCCGCCCGCCGCAGTTGTGGCTCCCGGGCGGTTGGGGAGGGGCAGCAGTGGGAGGGCGACGGCGCTGTGACAGGCAGCGCGGAGGGTGCCTCCTAGGCGACGATGGCAGAGGGGCCCGAGGAAGCCCGGAGCCGTCCGCCGGGCCAGGACGACAGCGGCGGCGGGGACCACGAGCCAGTCCCTTCCGGGCCTGACTCTCCCGCCGCGGCCGCACCCCAGCCCCCGGCCCTCGCGACCATCGGCCCGGCCGGCTCCGAGGCGGAGGCGCCTCGAGAGCTCCGGAAGCGCCGGGAGACGGCGGCAGAGGTGGCGGGGCCGCAGGAGCCCGGGGACTGCGAGGCGGCGGCCGGGCCCGGCCGCCTGAGCGCGCGCGAGTACTCGCGGCAGGTGCACGAGTGGCTGTGGCAGTCGTACTGCGGCTACCTGACTTGGACCAGCGGCCTGGCCGCCCTCCCCGCCTACTGCGGCCCGCTGCCCGCAGCCCCGCAGCCGGCCGCCCCGGCGTCCCCGACCCCGCCCCCGCCGCCGCCGCCCCCGCCGCAGCTCGCCTACTACAACCCCTTCTACTTCCTGAACGCCGCAGGGCCCGGGCCGGGGGCGCCCACGGGCGGCGCCACCGCGACCGCCGTCGCCGGCCTCACGCCTCGGGCCCCGCACGTGCAGCCGGCGGCCCGGGCGGCCCCCGTGACCAGGGCAGGCTCTGCGACCCCTGCACGGACGGCGAGCGACGCCGGGCGGCAGGCGGGTGAGAACGGAGGTGAGCCGTGTGAGTGGGATGGAAGAGGGGCGGAGGAGAGGGTTCTGTTCGCTTTGAGGTTTAGCCCTTGTTGACCTCGAACTCTTGATCCGTCTAGCTCCACTGGCCGCGTGTTAGGGGTACTGGTGGCTCACAGCCCCTTTTTAAATGACTGCTACTCCTACTGCTCTTCTTGTGGAAGGATTTCACTCTGTAGTCTAGGCTAACCTTAACTGTGTAGCCAGGTTAGCCTCGAACTCGCAATGCTAGTTCTGTGTCAGCCCACAGAACATGCCTTGGCAGAGCGATCTCTTGAAGGAGTGACCATTGGGCAAGTAAATGCTCGCTTTTGAGATACGAAACTTCCACAGACATCAGCTATCGTTTGCCCAGACCAGGCAGAAATGTCCTGCCACGCAATGCCAATTGTTCTCCCCTTAGACCTGGCTCTAGTCCTTCCCGTGTCAAACCGTTCTCTCAGTGATCTCCCTGCTCCGGAAAGAGAGATCCCAAGTTAAACTGAGACGGCAAGCCCCCTGTTGTTGGAGGAGCTAGTTTACAATACTGGCTATCACCTGGACTTTGGCTGCCTTAGGACAGTGGCACTGAAAGGAGCTCGTTACAAATAGAATAATGAGCTTCATCTGGGCCCAAGCTTATTGATCTTAAATATCATCTAACTGGTTCTGTTTAATAACTACAGTCTTACTGTAGCAAATCTTGCAGTCGGTCTCCTGCCCCCGGGTCCAGAGTGCTAGGATTCCTGGTGTGGGTCTCCGTGTCCCGCTCATCATTAGATAATTTAGTAACATGTTCTCTTGATGACATCATTGCCATTGGCTGCTCAAGGCTCTATTTTTTTTTTTTTTTTTTAGTTCAGTTGGACCTTGACTTTACTTTGCCCCTGCATTTTCGGACTTGTATTCTTAAACCTATGTGTTCCTCTCCCCTGCCCCTTTTCCTTTTCTACAGGCAGAGAGTATGTCATTCCATCCTTGGCGCACAGATTTATGGCAGAGATGGTGGATTTCTTTATTCTCTTCTTTATAAAAGCGACCATTGTCTTGAGCATCATGCATCTCAGTGGGATAAAGTAAGTTAACAATGGTCACCGAAAAGGCTGGAGCTGCTACCTAGAGATATTGCTTTGTAAAATCTGCTCATGCCTGTGAGTGACTGGGTGATGGGTGCCCAGGGCCAGGATTTCTCTGTGAAATCCTCTAGCAGTTGTATTTGCTTTGTTTTTTGTTTTATAAAACTTTTTTTTTTTTTAAACTGTGTTTATATGTGAACTTGTGAAAGCCAGGAGGTCAACTCTGGGTGTCTTCTGCTCTCTGCTGTTCTGTTTTGTTTGTTCTTGAGATATGATCTTTCACTTAACCAGGGGCTTAACATGTAAGCTAGACTGGCTGGCCATCAAGTCCCCGGATCAGCCTGTCTCCTCCCTTCCCCCTAGATGCTACATAGGTGTATGGTACTTTGCCTTCTGGATGAGTTCTAAGGACAAGCTGAGGACTGAGCTGTCACCCCCCTGCTGGTTTAAGAAAGGAAACCTCAGTATGTTAAGATCTGTGGGAAATATTCCTATTGAAAATATATAAAAAGAGCGAGGCTTTGTTGGCACATACCTTTAATCCCAGCATTCAAGAGGCAGAAGCATGCAGATCTCTTGAGTTCAAGACCAGCAAAAAAAAAAAAAAAAAAAAAAAGACCAGCCAGAGCTACAGTTGGATCCTATCACAAAAAAACAAACAAAATTTAAGAGGCAAAAGGAGCCTCCAAACCTGGCTTGTTCTATTAACCATTCTCTTTGGCCAGGAATTTATTGGTTTTCTTCTTGTTGGCCAATTAAACACAAAGAGGGGCTATTCAATGGTTAAGAGCACCACTGATTGTCCAGAGGTTCCAAGTTCAGTTCCCATGTCAGGCAGCTCATAACTACCTGTAACTCCAGCTCCAAAAATCCAACCCCTTCTTCTGCACACACATGCCATACATTTGTGTACACACACACACACACACACACACACACACACACTTCTCCAGAGCACGAAGAGCCTATGGTAGGGGAACTCTCAGTGATCAATTAGTAGCATTTCAATGGGGTTGATTACAGTTGAGCAAATTTCACTCTACTGCCAAGTTTGGTGTTTTCTTGAGAATTGCAAATTCTTAGGATAATAGCTCTTATCATTTACTAAGCCTTTTCTTATGTGCAAGATATTGAACTTGACTCTTTTTTGTTAACCTTAGTACCACCATGAGGTAGACACTGTGTTTATGACAAGTTAAGGCCAGAACTGGGAGAAAAGATTTAACAGTTACAGTTGTTAAACCTTATAGAGTCCTTGTCAGGTGTTACTGTGATTCCTTCCTATCCCATCTCACCCCCAACACAGCCTTTATTTTACATTTTTATTTGGAAGTCAGCAGACAATTTGGAGAACTTCACCTCTCCACTCTGCTCTAGTTTCTTTTGACTGATTTCATCACATAGTTTAACAGGTGCCCAGTCTTTTTTCTTAAATATTTATTATGGATACAATATTCTGTTTACATATATGCCTGCAGGCTAGAAGAGGACACCAGACCTCATTACAGATGGTTGTGAGCCACCATGTGGT
Source organism: Alexandromys fortis (assembly GCF_014885135.2). Taxonomy (NCBI): domain Eukaryota; kingdom Metazoa; phylum Chordata; class Mammalia; order Rodentia; family Cricetidae; genus Alexandromys; species Alexandromys fortis. The sequence continues at coordinate 28,151,512 of NW_026067927.1, forward strand.
TGCTGGGAATCGAACTCGGGTCCATTGGAAGAGCACGCAATGCTTTTAACCGCTGAGCCATCTCTCCAGCCCCCCAGGTGCCCAGTCTTAACACAATCTCCACACAGAGAGAAATTGGGGCCCTATCACTTGCTCCAAGGCTTTCTCTCCTGCCAGTCTTTCTCTAAAGTGTCTTCCATCCTCTTGGTCTGGCTGACTGCTCTCCATTCTTTATGTTGTAGGAAATGTCATTTCTGAGAAGTCTGCACAACCGTCTTCTGTGGTGCTCGTTTCCTGACACAGTTGGCATCCTAGTTTATTATTCTTTATTCTATAATTTTCCTTGCTAGTTAGAATCTCAGTGGAAACTGAGACGTTCAGCATTCCCTTGCTGTCCTAGTCTGCCTTCTGTTGCAGTGATAAACACCATGATCAAAAGGGTTTATATTATCTTATAGCTTTTAGTCCCACTGAGGGAAGTCAGGGCAGGAAATCAAGGCTGGAACTAAAGAAGAAGCCATGGAGGAATGCTGTCTACTGCTTTGTTCAGCCTACTTTCTTAGAGCACCCAGGACCACCTGCCTAGGGGTGGTACCACCCACAGTGTGCTAGGCCCTTCCCACATCAATCATTAATCAAGAAAATACCTCACAGACTTGCCTAAAAGCCAGTCTGATAGAGGCATTTCTCAATTGATTTCCTCTTCCCAGGTGACTCTATCTTATTTCAAGTTGACAAAACCATTGACCATCATGTCCTCAGGTCTGGCATCTTATTTGTTCTAGTGTTCTTCCGCTGACGTACAAACAACCACACCTTTTGCTTTTATATACTTATTGCTATTTGTTAAATAAACTCATAGGTATTTTGTACAATTAGATGGCATGAACCTAACAGCTTAGAATTTCATCTAAAACTTATGACTTAGACTGATCAGGGGAAAATGACACAACTGACCTGGTAACTCTAACTAGTTCATCTATCCCCAAACTCTCCTTTGTGCAGGGACATCTCTAAGTTTGCCATGCACTATATAATAGAAGAAATCGATGAAGACACATCGATGGAAGACTTGCAGAAAATGATGATTGTGGCACTTATATACAGGTTGTTAGTTTGTTTCTATGAGGTAAGCTGCCAACTGAAGCAAATACTGCTTTAATAGTGTAATTTTTAGGTTTCTACCAAGAAAAAGAATGAGAATTTCTGAAGCATCTGTACACACTTGTATTTTTTCACAATTTTTTAAATTAACATTTTTCAAGTAAAAACTTAAATTTTAGAAAGGAGACCTTTAATAACTGCTTTGTTGTGTTTTTCAGTTTTGGAAATAGAATTACATTCATAAAATAGGTTAGGTCCAAAAATATACTTACAGACTGGTTATAGAAATATATTTTTACTTGTGAAACAGCTTCATAAACTATGAGCCAAAAAATACAGTAGATAATTTTGATATTGAACATTTTTTAAAAACTATAAAAAATGCATTAGTGACTAATTGGAGAGGGGTAGGTATTGGAGATCAAACCCAGAGCCCCACATGCTAGGTAAGCCAAGCCTCTTTTTCTTTTTTAGAAACGTCTCAGAGTTCAAGGGCAAATCTTGAATGCAGTTGGGACTTCTTGAATCACAGCCTACCCAGTAATTGGGATGACAGGCCTTGTGCCATCAGGCCAAACCTTTATTTAGTGTTTTGTATGTCAAGACAGGGCCTCATTATGTAGCCTGGCTTAATCCCAAACTTGCCAGTCATCTCTCCCCATCCTCTGGTTGGTTAGTGGGCTTCTAGGATTCTAATTGGCACATCCAGTGTAACTTTATTTTTGAGACAGGGTCTCACCCTGTAGCCCTCTCTGACTTGAACTCACTGTGCTTACCAGGCTGACTTTGAATACAAGTTTCCGATCCTACCTACCTCTACTTCCAAGTGCTGAGACTAAAGATATGTGCCACCATACCTGGCCCTCTGACATGACATTTTTATAAAGAATGAGGTGATTTTAATAGAAAAAATTTTAATCTTTAAAATTGATTTAGTTAATTTTCTTTAAATTGTCCTTCTTTCCTTAGATAATTTGCATATGGGGAGCAGGGGGAGCTACTCCAGGAAAGTTCCTGCTAGGGCTTCGAGTTGTGACCTGTGATACATCAGTACTCATTGCTCCAAGTCGGGTTTTAGTGATTCCTTCCTCAAATGTTAGCATCACAACGTAAGTTCTTTATCTTAATCTACTTGCAAAAAGAGTACAGTTAAGTCATCTTCTACTGTATAATGATGTCAATTGTACATGGCATATTCAGAAGTGATTAAGATTCTACTATATACTAATTTCAAGGTATCTTGAGCTTCTGGAAATGCACTGATTATTGCATTCTCAGGATCATTCATACATTCCTCAGAATGAGTTCGTTAAGTGGCACAGGATTGTGTTCAGTATTCACTAGTTACAGGTTCTATACAGTATTTTAAAATACTGGTCTTTTTCTTCATCGTATACACTGTAATCATATGGACTTACATGGAAGTTTGTGTGTGTCTCATTGCCTTTGGCATAAATGTTCAAAATGATTCTATGAAATGTGTCGCAATGAGAAGATACTTGGGTGTTTTCAGTGCCCTGTGCCTAGCTTTCTTCTCTTGCTCTGTGAACTACCCACCACAACCCTCTCCTGGCTCCAGCTCTTACATGTAGCACCCATAATGCCTGTAGTGAGGGTGCAGTGGCAATGGAAGCTGGGGAGGCGAGTGAGCTGTGATCACTTGAATCAAACAATTTGGCTGATTCAGGGGAACTAAAACAACAAGCTCCAGAATTAGGCTAGATTTTGCTAGCATATGCACATTGCCTTAGAGCTTTGTGTTTTAATTCAGCTCCCCCCCCCCCCCAAGAGTTTGTGTAGCGCTGGCTGTCTTGGAACTTGCTCTGTAGACCAGGCTGGCCTCAAACTCACAAAGATCTGCCTGTCTCTGCCTCCTGAGTAGTGGGATTACAGGTGTTGCACCACCATTGCCCAGCTCTGGCTACTTCTTCTAATGAGTCAATAATGGTTACTGTTTACTGAACACTTCTCAGATACCAGGCATTTTATTAATTTAACACAGCATTTTGATCTCATTTTCACAGCTGTGGAGCATTAGTAATTAGAGAAAGAATGTGAAACCAACCAGTTTGGATTCAGAGTCCACACAGCCACTGACAGGCAAAACTAACATTGTTAGGATAATTCTCCATTTTGAGCTATTACTGAAAGCTTTTAAGACTTATAATTACTGGAGCCCATACAGGAAAATGGATAAAAGAATAGATTGTGTTTCAGATAAAATAGAAAGTAGGACTGCAGTAGCACACCCAGTTCAGAAGATTCTAGAAACCCATGGGAATATGTGACTATGGAAAAGGGATGTTCGTCTTCTAACAAAATAGAAAGTAGGTGTGCTGTCTCCTTGTTGGTGTCCCGAGTTATTTAAAGCCATGCACGTCAAAGTTGTAGTCTTCTAGGAAACTTTCTTTAGGAGCAGAGTAAGTAGTTTCACTGTATTGTGTGAAAGGTTTGAACTGTGTTCTGAATGTAGAGACAGCAACAAGAAACCTAGTCAGGAATGACTCCTACGACCTGACGTGCTGCTTCTGCTTGCTTCCTCTAGGTCCACCATACGAGCTTTGATCAAGAATTTTTCTATTGCTTCTTTTTTCCCTGCTTTCATCACACTACTGTTTTTTCAGCATAATCGAACAGCCTATGACATTGTAGCAGGAACCATAGTGGTAAAAAGAAATGGAGTCAGATGATGCCCCAGAGCCCAGAATTCCACTCTTTGGAATAATAATGACAAGTCTAAATTATGTATTAAGGCCATCAGTATCTCTAGGTTACATTAATTGATGATTTTAAAAATTAGAGCAGTCACTACATTGTGATGCAGGAGACTGTTCTGAAAGTGTTGACTCTACTTATCCAGGAACTTTCCAGAAGGAAAACCTATTAAATTCAAGTGTTAAATATTTGTAGGATAACAAAGCAAATGGTTTTAATCAATATAAACAAATACATACTTTAGCATTTAAGATAACCAAAATTTGCTGGAAGGATTTTCAGCTTTAAATTCTCCATTTTCTTTTGGCTTATCCTGGAGTGAAAATGTCCAGTTGTGTTTTATAAACACCTACATAACTCCCACAACTCTTCTTAGGGAAGTTGTTTTCTGTGGGCATTGAGAAAGACCATCAACTCAACATCCCACTGGCTCCATGGTAGGTATTGGAGAAAAGGGCTAGTGAGGAAGGCCTACCAGTCCCTCACGTCATACTTCCATGTTGTTCTAGAATTCACTGCAGTAGTGGTGGGATTTTACAGCTTCTTACTGCTTATGTATTTGGAGGCAAGAACTTTTGTGATGATGAAAATATATTGTCATATCATTTATATTTTAAAAAAAGGTAAGTTAGTGATTGCCTTCTGTGAGGGTAGAGCGGGGATGGGGATGTGATTTTTCAATGTAAATTCAGCTTAGAATTCATGTGCCCTAACATCCAACTATAAATAGGGGGGGAAACATTCAAACATTCCCAGTGTTTGCGCTCCAGTGTTCTAAATGTACCTGTAGATTCTATTTCTGTACAAGCAAATTCCTAACTATATTCTGTACAGTTCCATGACTGTCAAAACATCAAGGTATTAAAAGAGTTCCAGTGTTTTGTAATAACTTAAATACTAGCAGCCTGTGAAATATTAGTTTTCCCATGATAAATTGTTCTCTCTAATGCAAGGCAGAATATCATCTCCGGACATTATTCTAGCGTCTTTGAGCTCATTTTGAGCCTGCTAGAGATGAAATTTGGGGGAAAACATTAAAGCAAACTTTTGCGTATAGTCATTGTACTTTGCTCTGTTGGTGCAACATTATCGGGTTTATGTCTGTGTGCTTTTATTGTGTCCCAGTTAGCTCGCTGTACATTTTAAACTTTATTCTTACTCGTTCTTCTATGTGATTTTCTCAAGAAACACTAAATTGTATTGTATAAGAGCTCAATCTTTGTTCCTTGGTTTTAAATAGCAAGAATAAGCCATGTGTTATGTTTCAGTGGGCTTTTCTTTGACATTTAAAACTGAAAATGCATTTACTGTCTACAGACACTTTAAGAATCTAATAGCTTATTGTAAAAGTTCATAAACCATGATTTCTAAAAATAATTTTACAATAAATCCAAAAAAAACCTATTACTTGTTAAGAGCAGCACATAGGACTTGCTTGTGGCTCTGGCAAGACCTGATGGCTCTTCAAACTCTTACACTACAGATCAGGAAATTGGTACGGACACTACTTTTGCCACTGATAAGGAAATTCAAGTTGAAATGTGCTTCATCCACCCAGCTCTAGAGTATTTGATTATTGTAGTTTCCACAGGGTATTTTTATTTGTGCAGTAAAATAGACAATTTTTTAGTTTAAATACTGCAATTTGCTTTGGGCAAGTTACTTAGATCCAGCTGTGGATTCAAGCTGTGCCATATAGGTGGTAAGATTTGCCTCTACAATAAAACCTCAAACTAAGTTCCCTTTGGGGAAGAAATCTCAAGAGTTGAAATAAAAAGGAAAAAAGGGAACCTGGCATGTTTCTTCTTCATAGGGTTGTAAAGTGGAGCTTCCTTCGCAGAACATGAGTGTATTCAATTACAGAAATACTGATTTCCTATGTCTCATGCTGAAGCTGTAAAAGGGCAGAAATGAAGATGTTCTTTTAATGAGCATGAAACCCTGAGCTGAAACCTTAGGATTGGAGTCTTGTTGATGCATTACCATTCAATCCAGACAACTGGGAAGAGATTTTATTTTAGGCAGTGAGAAAGTCTCAGCCATCACTGGCTAGATCTTGTTCCACCTTCTAGGTAGGAAAACTGTGATAACTGACCATAAACACATGCCAGTAGACAGTATTCTAAAGCATTCTAGCACTGGCTTAATTCTCCCCTACTTCTCCAAGAAGGAGATCCTAAAAGTTTTAACTTTAAAAGAACTTGTTCACATCAGTGATTTGAGTGTTTCACTTACACAACTGTTTCTGGCAAAGAGAAGGAGTTGAAATTTTACACTTGCTATTTAGAAGGTGGGACAATTAAAGTTTCTCATTGTTTGGGGACAATGCCTAAATTAACAGTATTCATAAACTCCAACAAGTACTGTTTCAGCTTCTTTATTCACATAACCAAAGGCCAAAGCCCTTACTCATGCCTGGGTGAAGTTCCTCATTTCAGCTGGTATGTGCAGATTTCCTTGTAGTTCACTTTAGAAAGGCTTCCCTTGCAAACAGTATCTAATGACCCACCTATTAAAAAAAGCCACCATTCTATTTTTAATGTTTGTATGTCACCAATTTGTATTTTTGTCTCAATAAATATGTCAACAGTGTTATCTGTGTTTGTCTATTTCTTTGACAAGTTTTCCTAAATTAATAGGGCTGGAGCGGTGCTTCAGGGAGCTAACACTTGCCTTGAATATGCAAGACCCTACACTAAATACCTATGAAAAAATTATGTCTAAAAGTTACCTGCAAATGAATGCTGCTTCAGGTTAAACTTACTGGTAGGTACTTGGAGCCATTATAACAATCAGATGACTAAATTTAAACTCCATCTTAATGGGAAAAGCTTTTACAAACCAGTCCTTATGGGCTGCCTTCCTCAAAAAAGACATTTACTTGAATTTGGACATGTTACCTGTAAACCCACAACTCGAGGTTGACACAAGAACACTGATGCAAATTTAAGGCCACCCTGGGCTACAGTATAAGACCCTATCTTTAGAAATTAAAGGGCATGGCTGTGCATTGGTGGTGCAAGCCTTTAATCCTAGCACTTGGGAGGCAGATGGATCTCTGTTGTTCGAGGCCAACCTGGTCTACAAGAGCTAGTTCCAGGACAGACTCAGAAGCTACAGAGAAACCCTGTCTTGAAAAAAAAAAAAAAAAAAAATTAAAAGGCATGTGTGCAAACTGTTTAATGCAGCCTGGTGGAAGTATTGCTCCAGACAATTTACTGTTCTAAGCCAATCTACAAACTGCATTTGGGGGCTACAGTGGATTTTGGAGGGGAGGGGGAATGACACAGTTCTATACTACAAATATAGTTGCTATCTATAAGGTCTTCACCATCCTCATTTTTCAATGTTATAGCAAACAGTTTTCATTAAAGATGCTACCCTTTCTAGAACTCTGTTGAATCATTCTTGGTCTTTGGAGTATATCAAGTGTAGTATCTGTTCATTTACCCCCTCAATAATTTCCATTGAATTTTAAGCTTCATACAAGCCCCAAGAAGGATATGCTAACAATAAAAACAAGTTGTTCCCAAGTTAAATCTTTACTTTGTAAAAAAAAAAAATCACTTTAATAAAATGCTAGTTATATTAATAAATTTTTCATTATTAATTAAAAAAAGGAATTTCAGTTGTTTGAATTATACTTTTTTCCTTAAGGCCTGAAATTATAATCACTACACGCAACCTAGCACTTAAATGCTTAAATTGATATCCACAGACCTGACAGAGTTAGAAAAGGATTGTTATCCAAAGCCAGTCTGTCAGTCTCTGGGAATATCCCCTAAAACGTACATTTACACGTCCCACTAATAATAAGCACTCTCAATCCCAGCCAGTACAATGAAGAGTTTATCATTGCTGGGCCAGAGGAGTACAGCTCCAGAGGTGGAGCTGCCACCAAGACTGGAAAGCTACATGCAGCCCAAGAATCAAAAGTCTCAAGATGTTAACAGTCTTGCAGACTCTGGAGAACCAAAAGATCCCCAATTTTCATATAAACCAGAGTTAGTAGGAATTTAGTAAACTGCTTTTTAAAGTATGTGTAAGAGGGGAGATACTAAAAGTATCTACACATTTTAGAGAAATTTCCTACACATTTTAGAGAAAAGGGATATGCCCTATTAAACCACTGTTTGGACCTAGATAATGCCTAAGAACCGGACTCCAAGATCACTGGGAGGTCAGACAGGTTCCCAGTTACCTCTTCCAGCATTCACCAGACTCCAATCAAGCTTAAATAATCAGATAAATATTAAGGAGAATATTAGAAAAACAAAACTCTACCCTCATATCAGTATGTGATGATGGCCTAAGCTATTTTAGTTAGAAAAACACTTTTCATGAGGACAAAGCATTAGAAATTCTCAATGTAAATTAAACTCAACTAACCTGAAGTGGGGCAAATTAAGCACAAACTAAACAATAAATGCCAATCCTAATTACACTAAAGACAAAAGTAAGATGTGCTGGCCCAAGAGTTCTTTCCTGGACCTTAAGTGAGCAAAAAGTCTAGTCATTCAAGTAATACAGTAAAAGGCCCATTACAATGTTACAAGCTTTCAGAATGCCTGAGACATATCTCCAAGAGTATAAGCAATGAACATTGTTTAGGTATCTAGCAGGGAAGCTAGCAATACAAACAGAAAGGGTTGTATGCTTACCTTCAACTTTTAAGGCGTGCTATACATACAAATTAAAGATAGCAGCAGGCAGAATGCAGGGGCTCTTCTGTAGACTGCAAACTCTGGTAACTCTTGGGCCTTGCCTGATTATACTCTTTGGGATTTCTAATCAACCACCCTTCCCACTAATATTATGTGCCTCCACTATGAGAACTGTTAGCGAAACGTGCTTCATTAAAGTTTTATTGATGGCATTTATCCCATGGTTTAACATGTTAATTATACTGTAATAAACATGGCTTTAATATTAAACTTTTCCTTATTATCCAAAGTCACCACAGTCCATTTCAGTAAATATAAAAATATATGCTTAATACTTTGTACAATACTGGTTTTTGGTCCAAACAAAACTGGATCAGAAAAGCCAATAAATTCAACTTTAAGAATCCCCAATTTTTTTTTTAAAGATTTCCAAATGGATTTAGGCAACTTTGAATAATGGGATTTACATAATAAAATCTGAGACAAGACTAAACAAACAACAAAAATATGTCTAACACAAAATTAAAATTTCAAGTTCACAGATTTATGTTATGCCAAAAAGTACAGAAACAATATTGTATTTACAGAAGTTTCATAATAAAATAATGAAAAAGGCAAGACAGTCGATAGAATGAAAATATAGAAATAGCATATACTTATTAAATGGAGAATGAACTAGATCTAACAAGTCCTTAGCATGGACCATTCTTTAATCAGGCTTTCTCTATCAGAATTTTTCTGTGCACAATACATCCAACTCACTTCACACATATACCACCACAAACTCCGCATAGAAATCATTCATCTCAAAGTCCTCTAATCTATACAGGATTCTAATCTATACAGAATTCCCCAGATATAATTACAATTTCAATGCGTTCCACTAACGCTTTATCAACGCACATAGCGGTGCAGACAGGATCTATACAAAGCCATTCACCGTGCAGGCTCTATTCCTGGGTACAGCCAGACTATGCCAATCAGTGAATAATGTGCTGGGTCATAAAATGTTTTTGCTGAAGAATCAGTCAGTCATCATCAGTCTAGCTATTATTTTCAAAAGAGAATGAGATACGGGAATGGGACTTCCGTAAAGAAAAATGAGGGCAATTCCAAAATTAAAGAAGTCCTTGGACAGATCTGACTCCAATAAGCCCAGCATGTAGTACAATCCAGTATCTGAAAGCAGGCACTCGCTGCTGATAAACGGTTGGGTATAACACCTTTGTGACCTTTATTTCCTGCGTCTAACAGCAGTCTTTATCTTGCGACCAGAAACTGAAGTTCCGGAAGAAGAGAACATATTTTTCCCATTTGACCTGTGAAAATAAAACATTACGATGTTACGTAACACTCAGGACAGAGAACTCATAACCACTTAACACAACCAGCAACAAAATGGGAAGAAGTGAGGAAAATGCTGTTGTTACAAGCAAACACCTTCTGCTATACCTGGCCTATAACTTGCTGCTCCTGTTTCAGATTATAATTTAATCCCCAAAATTACAATATCATAAACCGATACTGGGTAATATTTACTATTACCCTAACTATATTACTGCCTGATTTACTTTTAGAAACAGACACGTCTTTACCAGTGTAAATTCTCAATGAAATAAAATCATCTCTTACCCCAATGTAAATGACGCTGGAGACTGGCTGAATGGGAAGCCCCCTGAACCTGAGGGCTGGGCTGAGGCTGCAGGCGTGCTGGGATTTGCACCAAATGTGAACACTCCTGATGGATTATTGTTTGTGAAGTTGAAATTTGTAGTGCTGCTGCCAAATTGGAAAACAGAACCTATACAAATTAAGCAGAAATATCCCATTAATGACACAATATTGTTTAAGATAGACTTTGACCTAGACATATTAAACTTGGGAAAAATTAAGATTTTAGCAAGGCGTGATAAACGCACGCCTCTCGTCCCAGCACTCAGGATGCAGAGGGGAGAGAATCTATGTGAGTTCAAAGCCAGCCTGGGTCTAAGAGCCAGTTTCAGGTCAGCCAGGGCTGCCACAAAACAGAGTACACATGACCTAAGTACAAACACCAGAATGATGAACCCTAACCAATAACCAAACAAAAGTAAGATGAACCTTACAAACCAATAACCAAAAAAAAAAAAAAAAAAAAAAAAACCCCACTAAAGGACAGAATACTCAGAATTCACAAAAATAGAAAATGCATATAACCCAAATATGAGACTTATCACCCAACAGTAGCAGCATGAGAACTGGTACCCCCAGCAGGAAGTTAGCAATAAATAAATACCTTTTAAAATATAAGGTTTAACTTTCTATTCAGGGTGCACCAAGAGAAACACATATGCTCCCCAAAGATCAATATCCTCTACTCTATAACATGCAAAACAGCATTTCCAAACAGCCAAAACTAATGCTAAGACCCAATAGCAAATGAATAGGCTGCCATTCAGTGATTCACTCTGCAACAGTGACAAAACCACATTCAACAGCGCTACATGTAAAATTTAAGAGCCAAAGAAACAAGACTGCATCCAACATGAGCCCACTTGTATAGATAAGTTACCAGGCAAAACTTTTATTTTCTAGATGTCAGGAAACAAGAGTCCAACGGACAGAGCAGCAATCACCATTAGAGTGAAGAGAGAGGACTGTGATCAAAATGGCCTCTGATCACATGTGTCCTCCAGTTGTCTGTACACACATGCAAATGTCCATATTAGATGACTTTCATGTTTGTAACCTTTTCATGAGCTCATATTTCAATTAGAAAGATCAAAGGGTACAATTCTAAGAAAATACAGCATTAAAATACAGTGTAATCAGTTGTATTTAAAAAGCCACAAGAACTTTCGATGAGGTATGAGAGGTAACTAGCAGCATTATCCAAATGCTGTGAAGCAACTAAGCACAAGTAAGGTGAAACTTCCCAAAGGAAATCAAAACACTGTTCCACTGCAGCCTACAGGAAAACAGGGTGAAACAACCCATACCTAAGTCAGAGGAAGAAATGTTTTAAATATACTTTAATGCCATCAAATGCTGTAATGTTTGTAGGTGGATGTAAAACACCACACTTCACTATTGTGTTAAGTCTAAAACATCAGAAAATAAGATATGCACATGGTTTCAAAATTAAAAAACAAACAAACAAACAAAACCAGACACCAGACTCAAAGTATAGATTCCACGAGTCATTACACAACTTACTGGAATTGGGAGCTGTCCCAGAGCCAAATGCAGACTGACTAGGCTGCTGCCCAAACACAGGAGGTTGGCTGCTGCTTGACACTGCCCCAAAAGTAGGTGGTGCTGCAGGCTGGGAACCAGCAGAAAACAACGATGTTGAAGACGATATAGAGCCAAAGCTTGGAGGGTTCGGTTGGCTGGCACCTTGACTTTGTCCAAACGTTGGGGTCTGGCTAGCACCAAATGCTGGACTGGCAGATGGTGCTGAATGTCCAGTGCCAAATACAAAGGAGGATCCTGAGCGAAAAAATAAATCAACAACATCAAGGTTTGTAGTGAGATTGCTCTTGAGAAGCTCTGCAAACCCACAAACTAATTTCAGGCCACTTTACAGGCTCTTACCTCGATCACAAGCATTGAATGATTAGAACAATGACACTATTTTCTAAAACATGCACTAATGTAACAAAAACTTTAAAGAACAAAACTCTCTACCTTTGCAACCAACAACCTTCTACTAGAAGAAGGGGTGTACTTAAGACGGAGTCTTACACTGTTCCTCAGGCTAGCTTGGAACTCACTTAGCAACTTAGGCTCAACAATTTTTTTTTAATTCTTTTCATTTATTTATTTATTTAGTATGCAATATTCTGTGTGTCTGTGCACGCCAGAAGAGGGCACCAGACCTCACTACAGATAGATGGTTGTGCACCACCATGCGGTTGCCGGGAATTGAACTCAGGACCTTTGGAAGAGCAGGCAGTGCTCTTAAACATTGAGCCATCTCTCCAGCCCAACAATTTCTTTCTAAAATGATCTATCTTATATGTTGGGGAATATTATTTCAAGGTGTGTTACTTTTGTTTATGCTGTGGAATATTTGTTTAATGATGTAAATGATGTGTTGCTTTTGTTTATGCTACATTTGAACTGTGAAGCTGTGATCTTTAACACCTGATAGTCTCATAAAGAGCTGAACGGCCAATAAAGAGGCAGGAGCAAGGATAGGTGGGGCTGGTAGGCAGAGAATATAAATAGGAGGAGAAATGAGGAAGAAGAGGAGCAAGGAGAGAACAAGGAGAGGAAGACGTTGGGGGCCAGCCAGCCACAAAGTAAGAGTGAAAATAAGGGGCTGGAGAGATGGCTCAGTGGTTAAGAGCACTGCCTGCTCTTCCAAAGGTCCTCAGTTCAATTCCCGGCAACCACATTGTGGCTCACAACCATCTGTAATGAGGTCTGGTGCCCTCTTCTGGCCTGCAGACATACACACAGACAGGATATTGCACTAAATAAATAGATAGATAGATAGATAGATAGATAGATAGATAGATAGATAGATAGATAGATAGATAGATAAATAGGCTTACTTTAAAAAAAAAAAAGAGTGAAAATAAGATACACAAGAAGAAAAAGAAAAAGCCCAGAGGCAAAAGGTAGTCTGGATAAGTTAAGAAAAGCTGGCAAGAAACAAGCCAAGCTAAGGCGGGGCAATTATAAGTAAAAATAAGCTTCTGTGTGATTTATTTGGGAGCTGGGAGGCAGGCACCCCAAAAGAGCAAAAAACAACTAGCAACACTTATAAGTGACCTATAGGTCACTGTATGAGAACTCATATCCAATACAATCACTATCATTATCTGGCTGCTTCAGAATTTGACATTTCAAAAGGCAACTTGGAAAAATTATATATTTTTCCTAAAAATCAGGTTTTTTTTGTTTTCAACTTTGTTTTTTGAGATAGTGTTTCTCTGTGTAGCCTTGGCTGTCCTAGAACTCACTCTCTAGACCAGGCTGGCCTTAAACTCAAAGATCTACCTGCCTCTGCCTCTTGAGTGCTGGGATTAAAGGCATTCACTACCATGCCCAGCTTGAAAACATTATTCTTAAGAGTTAAATATATTCATAGGCTGGCGAGATGGCTCAGTGGTTAAGAGCACTGACTGCTCTTCCAGGACCCAGGTTCAATTCCCAGCACCCACATGGCAGCTCGCAGCTGTCTGTAACTCCAGTTCCAGAGAATCTGACATCATTATACCAATGTGTATAAAATAAAAGTTAAAAAAAATTTAAAAAGTTAAATATATTCAACCTGAACATTAATATGAACTGCATTAATATGAACTACATTATTTCTCCACAGGTGAAAACTTACAATATTCTAGATATGGGTGACTTAGAGGCACTCAAATGCTACTTGAGCAAGATTATAACCTGCAAGAATGTGCTACAACTGTCACACTTTACAGCAAAAACAATTCAACTACAAAACCTCCTCTCCCCCATCACTAAGTTACCTGAAGAGCTTGATGTGGTAGCTCCAAAACTGAACCCGGAAGATGCAGTACTGTTACTGCTGCCTCCTGATCCAAACACAAATGGAGGGGCAGCTGAGCCAGTGCTGGATGTGGTAGCTGGCTTGCTATCTTGAGGAAATAACAAAGACTGAGATGTACTGGACTCTGTAGAGTTACCGAAGGCAGAGCTGCTGACAGGATTGCTGGCCTGTCCAAACACAAAGGCTGCCACAGGAGGGTTGGAGGAAGAGGTGGAACTACCAAATATGCCACCACTGGATGAAGTGGCTGGTGCGATGGAACTAGAGGAACTGCTATTCAAGAAGCTAAACACTGGCTTTGCTACCCCTTGATCTGTAAAACAATAATTGAGAAACAAACATAAATCCTTAAGAACAAATTGTCTAACAAAATGTTCCTATTATATAAACTAAGATTATTTTTATATAGTTTGACTCATCAAATAAACATCTATTAACACTTTGAAATGTCAAAGTGTCTACCTTTTATGATTTATGGATTTTCTCTTTAGACAAAGACCTTCAAACAAAGACCTTCAAACATTCAAATAAAAAGTCCTGTGGCTATGTATATAAATTTAATACGAAATACACGGCGCCTCACATCCAAATCTAACTTGACATTGTATTCAGAAACCAACTCAGAAACGAGGTATACTTTTTTATGTGTTTGACCATACCATTGTCATTTTACAGCAGCAGAAATTTATCCACATGAACAAATCAACCAGTTAACCTCCTCACAATACTGATTGAACCTCAGCATTTGGTAAGTCCTGCTAACTAGTGCACAATGTCACACTTGTGGCACCCTAAATTAGCAATGTACACATCTATTTCCTTGGCTGACACTGTCATCAGATTGTTAATTAGTGCCTGCATGCCATTCTCAAATTCCTTGTCCATTCACTTTTCCTACAAATTTCAGAAGTAGCTTAGCTTGACAAGATGTATAAAATCTAAGAACTGAAATGAGGTGAACAGGAGAAATACTTTCCCCCAGGAATGGGTTCATTTTCTATGCTCAGCATTATCACCATTGTAAATTAGAACACTTAGAACATACAAGTCATGTTTATGCTGTACAACTACTGATTGTCAACTTGGAGGGAACCTTTAGATTTTTACATGGTAATCATGAATCTATAACCCAACAAGCTTTCCTTTTCACTTTCCCAATATCTCAGAGCTCCAATGCTGCATAGCATGCTATAGGTGAAGGTAAGGTCAAATCTGATCAAATGACAAGTAATTTTAATTCTGGTGTTTTTTGGTGGGGGGAGCAGCCTGTTTACAAATTTCCAAGTACATATAAAAACTGCTCGTGGCTATGTGAATTTCTCATTTGGGGGTTAATAATTCATTGAGTGTTTCCAAATTACTTTTCAAAGGTGTTAATAAAAGTGTCCAATTTACAATCTTTGCATGTCTGAAAATAGCTACATTTTGCTTTTATGTCTGATTGAATCTGGCTAGTTACAAAATGGTTCAAGATTACTTCATTTGTAGGGCACTGTTTGATGCTGGGAATAAAACCCAGGGCTTTGCCCAAGTCTTTGAGAGTATTCTCTTTACCACTGAATTAAGAGCTAGCTCAGTCATTTCCATTTTTAAGACCAGTGTCCTTTTAACTTAATTTTTAACCAAATGTGTGTAGGCATCAAATATCTCTGAAGCTGGAGTTACAGGCAGTTCTGAGCCACCTAAAATGGGTGCTGGGATCCAAACTTGTATCCTATTTAAAGAGCAGTATGCATAGCTCCAGCCTCAGTGTCTTATTTTACATTCAGGAAATACTCAGGTCAATGTTCTAACATTTCCCTAGACCATTTAATTTCAAAGTCCCTACAAATGCAGCCGTCTGTCATTGCACTGCTCTGGGAAACCCCATTACAGTAGTCAGGCTTTCTAGATGATATTCTTCCTACTACTCCACCAGCCAAACAGCTTTACTTCAACAACCTTCTTTAGCTTTTTAATGTTTTTTTTTTACCCTCCCCCTTTCTTAGTTCTCAAAATTATCTGTTTTCTTAGAGTTTAATTATATTTACTGCCTATGTTTCTCAAATGCTTTGACTCATTATTCATGAGTGATTGTTTACAAGTGATTATACTTATAAATAAAAACAACATAAAAATGCATCAATTTTAATTATAATGTCCAAATGACAGAAAGACATATATAAAGTGTCCCACTTTGCACTTTCTATTACAGCTGTATTTCACAAAATTAGATCCCATCAGAGCCATGGGTATTTGGTTCAATTAAAACAGAAAAGTCTGAACTCTTTCCCTCAAGACTTCAAAACACAACTTGTAAAAAATAGTTTTTTAATACTTACCAGTTGTAGTACTGGTTTGATTTCCAAACGAAAACGTGGGCTTGGCTAGCTGCTCCGACTCTTTCACAGATGGTTTTGCCACACTGAAACTAAATGTTGGCTTGGAAGAACTCTCATCTTTGGTTTGCTCCGAATTTCCAAAGGAAAATACTGGTTGACACTTTGGCTCCTCATTGTCAGCTTTCTTTCCAAATACCAGAGAAGTAGAAGTAACAGGTTCTTGCTGTTTCTCCTCTGTCCTTCCCAAAACAAACATTGAGGCAGACTCTACTTTACCAAAAGTGAACCCACCCTTGGTGACAGAAGAATCTTCTTTCTTTGCTTCTGTTGTCTTGTATGTGAAAGGGGTCACTGAGACACCCTTAGTTTCTATGGGTCCAAAATTGAAGCCACTCTTGTTATCTGAGGTCACTGTGGTGTCAGTAGCAGCAGTGGGAGGGTTACTAACACCTGCACCAAAGCTAAAGCCTGCAGATGAAGACTTTGGGAGCTCCTCTTTCTTTTCTTGCTGCCCAAGAGTAGATACCCCAAACTGAAATGGAGCTGAAGAAGCTGGGTTGCTTAAGCCAGAAGTCAGTCCAAACTTAAAATGATCATTCTTGCTGTCATTTTTAATTTCTTCAGGTTTGGAATCAGAAGACACTCCAAATTTAAAATCTCCAGCTGGTTTAGAAAACTTAAAGTTTGTATTCATGGAGTTTGTAGACCCAGAGTCTGATGAAGTGCCTAATTTGAATCCTCCTTGATCTCCAAATTTAAAATTTCCAGTGCTTGTAAAAGTTTGAGAAAGTCCAGAAGAGGATGATGGGATACCAAATTTGAAGGCTGAGGGTGCTGGATTTAAAGATGAAGAAGATGTCCCAAAGCCTTCAAAAATAGAAAACACAAAAAGACACCAAATTAATGTGCTTATCCTGAAAGCCACATCATAGGACAGCTCTGAAAAGGCCTATATGCCACTTCCATCTCTAAGATTGGAAGGTCAAGAAAGGTAAGAGAACATGTGTTGGTGAGGACACTGAGAACAGCAGGTACTTCCCCATCCAGTAGCTAGAGATCGAAACTATGAATGATTACAAAAATATCGAAATCATATATCCTCTAAAACTCAGCAATTTTAGAGCTCAGATTTGTCTTATGATAAAGTGAGACACACAAAATACTGTGAGGTCCAGGCAGCTTGAAGGATAAAAACCAAAAACATGGCAAAAGTAACCCTGGATAAAAACAAATGTGAAAACAAAAGGTAGGTGATATACAAACTTCCTGACAAGAAAGAAGGAAATCACAATATCTAAATGGCAGTGTTTGCTTAGGACAGGTATAAAAAGCCCTTTTGGAAGGTAAAGCATTGCACCAGCCACTGTTACTACCTTTGGGGAAGAGTTTGACACCAGCCTGGGCTACAGATAGAGTTCCAGGACAGGCTCCAAGGCAGAGAAACTCTGCCTCGAGGGGGGGGGGGGGGGGGCCGGGGGGAAAAAAGGCCAGGCTTTTGGGTGATGCAAATACTAGATTACTGGCCTATGCCACCACTTGTGCTGAGAGTTCTCTTGTACTCAGACATACTCAGAGGCTAAATGATTTAAAGTAAAGTCCTAAGGGTGTTAAGTTTTCAGTTATGGAAGAGTCAAGTTCATATCCCAACCTGGAAACTGAGTACACAAAATTCCTTACCCAGATACACAGATCTTGACACTAAGATGCAACTAATTTGATTTTATCATCATCCACAAATACAACAAAAAAGAAAACAAACAAAAAACCCAAGGACCAAGTCTCATTTTCCGTAATTACTCAGAGAATGGGTTCCTTGAAAAACAAATCTGCCCCCATATATTCACTTTTAACTAGGTATTAGAGCGCTTCTTTGCCAATGCCTTACCTTTAAACTCTGCCTTTGTGCCTGGCTTTGCACTTTCACATGCTATGCACTTGGTAGAGTCCGCTTTATTTTGCACTAAGCACACTTCACAGTCCCAGCTGCCCTCAGGTTTTTTGAACTTATCCAATCCTAGACAGCCTCCAGAAGACAGAGAGTCAGAGGCAGGGCTGCTGTTTGAGGCAGATACCGAACCTAGAAGCAATGGGAAAACTGATGAAAAATTTAATTTACATTATCATACCATCTTTGGGTAGCCCTGGACATCCTGGAACTCACTCTTGTAGTACCAGCCTTAATGACACCACTGACTACACATTTTTTTTCAAATTTCCTTAACCCTTCCTATTAAACCATACACACAGCCAGAAAGGGAACCTTATATTGTTCTAAATAGGACAGACTTCTCATATTTCATTTAACACTGCAAATGAACATCTTGCTATAACCTTAGTGAGCTTACTCTTAAATTCAAGTTTGAGCTAATCCCAGTTTATTTGTTTAAAATTTGGGACTGGGATAATGGTTTAGTGGTTCAAGTGCTTACAAACAAAAAGACCACAGTTCCCCTCTGAGATCCCTGAGAATTATAGGCACACCCCACCTATAATTCTAGCCTTGGAAGGTGAAAACAAGGGAACATTAGAGCAAGTTAGCTAGCAAGCAGACTAATCACATTAGCCAGCTCTGTGTTTTAATGAGACCCAGCATGAAAATATAAGATAGGGGAAAAGACCAGGCCACCACAGACACGCATACCATATACATGTACACAGCCCACACAGACACATGGAATGAGAAAAACAGGTGGGCTATATTTTCACAAATTAGGGGCTAAGACCTGGGGAGATGGCTTAGTCAGTCAAGTACATATCTTTCAAAAACAAGAAACTTGAGTTTGATTCCCAGTAACAACATTTAAAGAGAAAATGTGAAAAATTAGGATTTTTATGACTAAAGGGCTGGGTTTGCTGGCACATGGCTTTAATTCCAACACTCCAAGAGGCAGAGGTAGGCAAAGCAGCTGAGTTCAAGATCAGTCTGGCCTCTGTAACGAGTTTCGGGCCAGCCAGGGCCACACATGTCCTTAATAATGTCCAAATTCCTTCAATTATTACAGACATGTAAAATACAAGATGTAAATTTCAGGCAAAACACAAAATGCATGGCCATCTACATTGAAATTATTTGAAAAATAACTTTCCCACAGACCAGCCCCAAGCCTATTACTTTTACACATTCTCACTAGAAGCTATTTTACAGGTATTTATTAACGTAACTGAATTATAAGACATAAAGATTACTAAAATAATATGAAAGAAATATGCTCCTGGTCTAAAAGGGAAAAAATACATAAACAAACATATGGTAACACAACCAGCAAATGACAGATCTTAAGTGTGCAAAAGAGGAAGAAAACAGAAAGGAGTAAGAAAATAAACATAATGACTCACTCAAATGACACTGGAAAGAGGAATCAAGGTATGATGTATAAACCAGAGCCCAGATACAGCCATTTATCCTTGGGTCCATCTACACAACCTCTACCTGTTCATTCTTGCACAGTATGGAAACAGTCTCAGCAGTTTTAAATATGTTCTGTTCTCTTTTGCCAGCAAAATTGCTGTCTGATGTCTGTCACTGATCTACTACCTACCTGACAAAGTATCTCTCACCTTCAGTGATGGTTTTAAGCACTATTGTGACCATTTCCTCATCTCTAACTGCAACCCACACTTTCCTGCTTTATAAGCTTATCTAGAAGGCCCCAGTCTTTATATTTCCCAAGTACAATCAATCTGTCTGAGCCTTCTGCTATTGTTGAGTTTTCTCATTTCTTTTCGAGAATTTCATGAGTACAATGTATTTTCATCATATCTACCTCTCCTATATTCCAAGAACTCCCATGACCTCCACCCACGTCTAAAATTGTATGTCCTCTTCTATAGTTGTTATATGGATGTATGTAAAACACACGAAGCCTTACCCACATGTTCATGACTGTAGACTAACCACTTGGACATGAGCAACCTATCAGGGGCCTCATAACTGAAGAAAACAGTCTCCCTCCCTCAACAGCCAAAAGCAAACAGGAACGGGACCTCATAAACCCTTCTCCCACTTGTGCTGGAATGTTGGCAGATATGCATGGTCTTGTGCAGGTCTTATGCATGTCACTGAAAGTTCATGAGTGCAAGAACCCGGTCACATCTTTTGCAGTATTCTTCCCAGCCTGATCATCTTTTCTATGGACAGTTAGTTCCCTTACTAAACACTTAGTCTTAGTCTTATTCTAGTCACCTTCTTGAGAGATTATTCTGCCACAGTGTTTTCCTCTATATGGTTAATTCAAGTTCAATGTTTCATTTCTTCCAGGCCCTTAAATTAGCAGAGTTCAGCTTGGAGCTCTATCCCTTAATTCAGTCAACTCACATCTACTCACTTGACTTCAAATATCAAACTATTTCCTATGATCTCCTCAATCTACACCCCAGCCCTAAGGAGCTGTAGTCCCTATGATGTAGCCAAAGGCCTCACAAATATATCTGAATGCCAACTTCAGCAGTGTGAAGTTAATCTATCTTTAACCATACATTGTTCTAAATCCTCCCTTATCAACTCCATCATCTCATTCCTTATCACCATTATCTGCCATTACTCATAATCTTCTTAAGATGCCTTTGCAAACTCTGCTGCCTTGAAGTACACTGCTCACAACCATTCCTAATTCTAATTCTAGGGGATCTGATGCCCTCATCTGACCTCCATGGTACACATACATACATTCATGCATGTAGACATACATATAACACATACAGGCAAAACACTCATAAAATAAAACGAATAAATCTATAAATAACTTTAAAAATAAAGTTTAAGCCTAGAAACATGACTCAGCACTTAAGATTGCTTGCTGCTCTTTAAAAGATTTTAGTTCCCTCTAAGTCTAGTTCCAGGGAATCCAATACCATCTTCTGGCTTCTACAGGCTAGCACACATGTGCTTATAAGCAGACGCACAAACACACAATTTCCCCCCCCCACCCCCAAAAATAAAATGAGGGCTGGAGGCAGAGGCAAGTGACTTCTAGTTCCAGGCCAAATTTGGTGTGTGTGTACATGTATGTGTGGTATGTATGTTGTTTGTATCAAGTTCCAGACTAGCAATGCTTACATAGTCAGAACCTCTGCTTACGTAGTTAGAACCTATCTAAAAACTAGTAAGAAAAAAATTAAAATTTGACCAAATCATCCCTGTGCTGAAAATGACAGGGCATTGTGCCCAGAGTAAAGCTAATGTCGTTTTCATAGGATTCCATTGTTCCTGCATATATTTATTTCCTGATTCAAAGTTTCATTACCCATCTGTCAACTCAGAGTTCTAGCTTCCTGCACGCCTTTTCTGAGGTGAGGAGACAGTGCCAGATGGGAAGAGTCAAATATTTTGAATGAGGATTCTGATAGCTCGTTTTTGACACCAGAAGAAATTAGAAATAGGGGCATGATTTAAGAGTTCAGGCAAGGAATCTGGCTAGTAACAGATCCCCACATTACAGAATACAGCTAATGTAATGTAATATAATATAACAAAGGCAGGAGTCTTCACTCCTAACACAAACATGTTAATTACTACCCATATTACCACATACTCCCAAAACAAATTTAAAAATGAATCAGTAATTCTAACTTTGAACAAAGACCTCAAACCAAATTCCATTTCTCTAACCAAGCTAAGAATTTTTCACCAATTAATTAAATTGCAATCACTGTAAAATCTGGTAGACAGCACATGGCTACAGGTAGCACCAATAATATTAAGAAAACAGACACTAGCATAAAGCATGACTGCCTAGCTCTTAAAGAACCTCCTGTAAATGACCACTCCCCATCCTCATTTCTACAGACAAAAGAAGACAAGGCATGAAGGTCTGAGAAAGACTACCCCATTCTGAGAGCTTTCAGTTATCTTCATTTGTCAACCACATCAATTATCACAAAGAGGAATATTTCCAATAACAGTACACAAAAAGAGCAGGTACAGTATAGAATGAACCAGTTCACAACGTATTCTAAGTGAACAGGTAGTCTAATATTAACCACAAGGTGGTTTTTAAAAATTAGGATGTAAGAAGAAATGTTCCATCTGCAATCATTTAAAACACCAAGATTGTTACTGTTTCACAGTTAAGTGAAGCGCAAAACTATTCCATACAAGTGTAAAACATACCTGGTTTCTCAGACATACAGGAGACACATTTATTGTCTTCGGCCTTATTACAAACACAGCATACTGGACATTCCCAAGATCCCACAGGCCTTTTGAATTCAAATCCTAGCGTACCAGTGCTCACAGTGCAGCTAGAAGAGGAAGCAGTCACAGGACTTTCTGAAGACACCGCCAACGTGAGGACTCGCTTCACACCAGTGCCAGGTTTGGGTGTTTCACAAGCTACACATTTTACGGCTTCAGGCTTATTTTGTACTAAACAGGTATCACAATCCCAAGTTCCTACTGCTGGTTTAAACTTATCTTCAAAGCCTGTCCCTGATGTAGAAGCTGGTTTGTCACTTTTGCTTGGTGTCCCAATTCCAGCCTGTTTAGCAGTTTCTTTCGGTGACAGTTTAGCTGCTTGACAGGCTACACACTTATTGTCTGTGACTTTGTTCTGGAGGAGACATGTGTCACACTGCCATGATGATCCAGCTTTTAAACTTTCTCCAAACTCAATTCCACTAGAAGAAAAAGTACTTATGGCTGGTCTTGTATAAACCACTGGGCTTGTAGTGGTGGGCTGAACAGCAGGAGAATCAACCTTTGGTGATAAAAAACCTACAGTGGGGAAATAAAAGAATGTTCTTTTAAAATGAGGCAGTGGACTCTGCTAATCAAAGCATTAACTGCAATATTATGGGAGGAAAACATTTATATTATCACCAAGTTAATACCATCCAAGAACTACTAAGGTTTTTGTTGGTTACTTACACAATCATATTTAATCTGGGTACATATGGCACTTAAACCTACTTAAAATTCTGTAAGTATAAGATCAGATCATCTTTACACTACACATCACTTTCTCCCTCTAACTTTCTAGTCTAATGTTCTCGTTTGAACTTACTGTCAGGTACCACTGCTGTCCACATTTTATTCTCCTCTCTGCAGCAATGAACTTAAAATACTCTTCTCAGTCTTCCTCCTCATCCATCCCTTGTAGGTACTCCCACAGCTAAGTGAAATGACCTTAATATCTGTAATCTTTGAGTGCTGCTTAGTCTTAATCCACTGCTGTGGTAATCTACCCTCAGTAACTCTAGCTAAGTCAAACAGGCATTAACTATCTGACAGAAGTTCCTCCAATGCAACAGGATTGTAAGGATATTTTGTTATACCTCACTATCTAGCTGAGGTCAACCTTGAGTGCATCACCTCCTGCCTCAATCTCTTGAGTGTTGGAATTACACTGTACACCACCAAGCCTAGACAAGGATTATCTTTAATTACAGTAAACTTTAAAAAGGCATAGTTTGATGAAAATCCCAAAGATGTGGCAAACCCTCTGGGCAGGCCTACATATACAAAGTGATTAAGATCCAATCTACACTCACAAAGAGGAATTTTGGTGACATAAACTGAAGTCAAAGCATGAAATCTCTCTTCAATACAATTTCAGAGTACTTTTATTTTGTTTATTAATGTTTATTAAAGGTATATTTTGACAACCAAGAAAAATATTCACATGGGAACTATGGGTTGGAATGGTAGGGTACCTTTCATTAAACTGATTCACTGAACTACTGACACAGTGTCCTGGAAATGTCTTTCTTTAAAACCTGTAATGTACCTTTCACATTACATACACCATCAGGGATCTAGTTTTCCAGCTTTTAGTGCCACGGAAAAGAAGATTGGTAAAGGTGTTCCATTGATATCAAGATATTATCCAGCTGGGTATAGTAGGGCACATCTTTAAGCCCAGCACTTAGGAGGCAGAAGCAGGCAAATCATTTTGAGCTTGAGCTCAACCTGGTTAGTGTTTCTAAGCCAGCCAGGGTCACACAGTGAGACCCTGAACTCAAAAAAAGTAAAATAAAAAACCCAGTGAATTGCTTTTAGCCTAAAGGGAATACAATCCACGAACCTCTGTATACTTCCCATGATTAGCAGTTCCCTATCAGTTATGAGTTTAATTGCAATCAGTAAGGCTGGCAAAATCACAGTAGCAATTTTCTGGGAGCCACTACATGTTCTTTTTCCTTCCTTTGTCAGATTTTCCCAATTCCATCCAAATGAAGACTCAAATTTTTTTCTGTTTAAAGTTTAATTAAAGGGGGCAAGATTATGAAGAAAAGTGTAGCTCTAAATATATGTGTGGTGAAAAAGTTACATAATTGGTTAATTCTAGTCCATGTACTTTGAAGTTCAGCCATACCTCGTACTATCTATAAAGGAAATTGAACCCAAACAACCTAATCCTTTGACCCTTGTTATAAAGGACAAGGTTATTTTTTAAACCTTAATCCATTATTTTTCAACCTTAATCCATTATACATTGAATACACACATCTGCTGAGTAAATATGCATTCTTTCTGGGCTATGAGGTTACCTTATTTAGAAACAACCTTACATCTATATACTATTCATTACAATTCAAACTTTAAAAATTCTCTATAACTTCAAACTGAAAAATGTGTTCCTATTTAATTTCTAGTCACCCTCTTCAAATTACCTGTTACCCTGACCTGATCATTACATGTTTTTATATGTAGTCACTCAGGTATAATATAATTAAACTATACCTGAGTACATATAAAAATGTTAATAAAAAAATAAACATTGCACTAACTACTAACTTTCAAGTCTTGAGCATTATCCTTCAAATAGATAACACTTTGGCAAACTTAGCCAATTTGTACATATACCAAACTAGAAAATACTGTGAGATGGCAGTCCAATGCTGTCATCAGAAAAATGCATGACAATAAAAAAGACAGAAAAGGGTGGCATCTTCTCTTTCAATATCCACAACTTAAAGAGATAGATTTCCCTATTCATGGATTCCTTGAATGACAAAGAACTAAGTGAAGGTTTCTAATACAGTTCTGACACGGTACAATATCTACAAGAATCACAAGTCACCTTTCTATGCATTTAATGTATTTTTTTAAAACTTAAATTTTAACAACATTCATGACACTGTTAAGTTTCAATACAGATTTTTACAAGGGCAGCCACTCACTTACCAGGGGTCTTCAGAATGTCTAGAACACTTCCTTCTTTCAGAATCTTTGCAGGTTTAAAAGGGTCCTCACAAGTGGCACTTCGCTTCTTATAGTTTGAACTATTCACTACAGTGTTATCTTGAGCTGTAATTTTTAAAATCATAAAAGTTATTAGGAAGATAGAGAAAAATTTGCCTTCACAGTGCAAAAGAAAAAATAAAAAGAAAATATATTTTAAAAAAAAGTTATTAGGCCAAGAAAAAATACCAGTGGATTAGAGTTAAAACAATTTCAAAAACAACTTTTTGATCAGTTTCTAAAACTTTGAAAGTCACTGCAATTCAAAAATAATGGACAAGTAAAAAAGAGCAGAGGTAATCTGCCATTGCAAAAGTAAAAACTATTTCTTACATTGTACATTCCCTCAAGCCCCCACGCAGAAGGAAAAAAAAAAAAAAAAAAAAACCTGTCAGCCAATGAGCTCCATGGAAGACAAACTGAAGCAATAGCCATATATGACAAATGGGAAGTTTGTCCAATACCTGAAATAATAGATCTGATCAATAGCAATTGAAAAAATCTAACCAAAGTCATTTTCAACTGGTTTCACACCGAGAAACCCATGCTATGATTAAAAATATCCCTGTTGTAGTACAACTGTGGTAAAACAGAGCAGAAAATAAGATTTATATACAGAGATTAGCAGCTGCTGATAATGGCTGGATAAGTGTTATCACTTTGCTTTCACATTCCATAATCATAACTTTACTGATTTTAGTAAACATAAGGCAAAGTAATTTTTACTAGTTTTAATATTTGTATGCTTTGCCTACAAATATGTATATGCACTATGTGCATGTCTGGCATGCATAGAGGTCAAAAACAAGTCAGATCTCCTCGCAAAAGAATTAAGAGATGGGGGCTGGAGAGATGGCTCAGAGGTTAAGAGCATTGCCTGCTCTTCCAAAGGTCCTGAGTTCAATTCCCAGCAACCACATGGTGGCTCACAACCATCTATAATGGGGTCTGGTGCCCTCTTCTGGCCTACAGGCATACACACAGACAGAATATTGTATACATAATGAATAAAAAAAAAAAAGAATTAAGAGATGGTTGTGAACAGTCATGTAAGTGCTGGGAAATGAACCCAGGACCTCTGTAAGAATAGTCAGTGCACTCAAGTGACGAGACAATCTCCAATCCTCTAAAAACCAATGTGGCCAGATGTGGTTATGTACAGCCTTAACCCCAGCAGTAGAAGGAAAATACAGAGGCAGAGGAACAAGAATCTCTTTGAGTTGGAGGCCAGCCTGGTCTACACAGTGAGTTCCAGGACAATCAGGGATGTACAGAGCCTGTTGAAAAACAAAGTGTCAGAATAAGTGACCACCTAGCATGAGCAAGGACCAGTAGAGGTGGGTGAGTGAGGAGTGGGAGAGGAAGGGAAGAAAGGAGGGAGTAAGGGAGTGTGTGTGTGTGTGTGTGTGTGTGTGTGTGTGTGTGTGAGAGAGAGAGAGAGAGAGAGAGAGAGAGACTCTCAATCAAGAGAGAGAGAGAGAGAGAGAGAGAGAGAGAGAGAGAGACTCTCAATCAAGCCATTTCTTCAGCATGGAAAACAGGAGTTTTTAAGACTTAATGCTACTCTCCAGCCTCATGAAAAGCAAAAGCAAGTGAGTCCACTGTGCTTCTGCTCCTATCCCTGTGCCCCGTTTTCTTTCCCTTCTTGTCTAAATCATCTTTGCTCAAAACTCTTGACCTAGGGATCTCAACTCAGATGTTTTCTTATTTCCCAAACACCAAAAACCACCACTACCACAAAAACCTGTTTTAATGATCTGACTAATTTCATCACTCGTGATGCAGTGTTTCTTCTGTTCAGAAATGACGCATCACTTATCTGATGAAGCCAAAAATGCATAAATAAAAACGTTTATGAAGTGAAAGTAATCAACACTCAGGTTCACCACAACTACAATGTAAATAAATCTTCGGATTGTACTAAAATGTGACAAAAAACTTAATATCTTATTCTGCCTACCTACAGTGAAAAAATGCAATATCATGACCAGTTCACCATAAAGCAAACTACAACAGTTAAATGTGACTCACTATAACAAAGAGCACTGCTGGAATAGCTTCCACTGACTTTTCAGAGCTCATTTTCTTCAAATGTAAATACTTTCAAGAATGACCAATGGAGAATTTGAAATGCTCTTCTAACATAAGGGTTTGTTTGTGGTTTTGTTTTTTGGTAAAGATTGTGAAACATTTTTCACTTACCTGAACTACTTAAAATTGGTTCTGAAGAACTATTAAAACAAGAAAGTTCTGTTTTTGCAACAGGCACACTAAATGTAAATCCAATCTATAATGAGAAAAGATATTTTAAGCTGTCAAAATATCATGAAATAAAACACAGTTTTACATTAATCAAAGGGTATACTAAATTTTACTGATTATAAAAGATAAGTTTTTCCTATTTTGCAATTCCTAAATTTAGAACTCATGAACTAAATAAGTACTGAGTACCTTGATGCATGGCTCTAGTCCCATATCAGGGAGGCTAAAAAAGAAGTACTTGAGCCCAGTTTGAAGTCAGCCTACACAACATAACCAGATACTTTCTCAACTAAATGAATTAAAAACTGTATGTAGTGAATAAAAAAAATTATATTAACAGCACGGCATATAGTTTGACAGCATCTTAAATTCTTATGCATTTTCTTCTTTCAAAGCATTGCATAAAACATTTAGGAGATCTTAATCCCCAGGTCCTGGACCTTTGAACACCATCTTACAAATATGAGGTTTGGGAGACAAGGATGCAAGAAAACTACATTTACCTCTAATGTCTAACTATGACAAAAAGAAATAAATAAAATAAAAAACAAGCATACAGCCAAAAACCTGAAAGCAAGCCAAGTGTGGCCTCTGATCCCAGCACTCAGGAAGCAGAGGCAGGTGATCTCTGTGAGTTCAAGATTAGACTAGCCTATATAATGACTTCTAGGCCAGCAAGGGCTACACGGTAGGATCTTTTCTCAAAAAACAAAACAAAACCCCTAAAGACAGTATGTAAAGATGATATATATGATGGAAATTTAGTCAGCAGGAACATTAGATGTATATATTATTCTTACCCAAATAGTTCCCAATTACAAAGAAACAAATATATACTGTATAGCAATACTCCAAACAGAATTTTCAAGATTAAAAGTGATTCAGGAGATTTTAAATGCAATGATGTAATTGCTAAGGTCTTTTCATCTAATCTATGGTGGACAGCAATTAATCAGCATTATAGGACTCTCTGAAGTTACAAGGGAACCCTGACTATACACTACATCAAAGTCATGTTAAATTTCTAGAGTATAAATGAATGTCCTTCCCACTGGAAAAATGCTAATGAAATCAAAATATGTTCACTTTAACTGCACAAATGATACAGAAGAAAATGCACACACACATATCTAAATATGCACTAAAAAATTCAAAACACCTATTTGCTGTATACTGAATTTTTAACTTGAAGAAGTGTTTGACTATCAATGAAATCTTAGGTTTGATTTAAAAATAAAACACTCTGGCTTTGGAGTCAATCTTGAACCGCTCTTTTTTGGGTACTTACAGACGCTGGAGGTAGCACGTCTGCCTGCGTAGACTTTACAATGGGAGATGAAAATGTGAACACAGGACTGCCAGTGCTGCCCAGAGACGTCTGTGCCTGCATTTTTCATAGTAGTGAGAAATGACACAAAAAGAGATTATTTATGAATGATAAAATAGACTTTAAGAAATTATTTCAAGGAAATAACAGCATTCTTTCCACTTAAATTTAAAATACTTTTGACTTCTTAAAACAAAACACTAACAACTGCTTTCCTGAACTGGGAACACTGTTTGGAGATCAACTTTCTCACTTTCAGTCTAGAGCATAGAGAGTTATCAGATTGGAATAATCCCACTGTAAACATACATTTTAAAAAAATAATAAAACACCATTTTCATTCTTGGGGTAAGAGTGGAGACTTCCCAAAATGAAAAGGGCCCTAGAATTAATTCCCAGCACCAAATCCCCAATATTTTTTCATTTTTCTCTTTTTACTTTGAATTACTGACTTTTACAGTGAAAAACCATTTTAACATAAAGTACTGGATTAAAAGGAATAAGAAAAGAAGTCACTCCACTCATAGAGTGGGGTTCTGTACCTTGTTTGGTAAGGACTGAGAAGAACTGACTGGTGACAATGAGGAAGCAGGGGTCACAGGGGAACTAAAACTGAAGACAGGCAGTGAGGAGCTGCTGATTGGTAGAGAGATCTGCGGTAACACTGGTACTTCCACTTCCTAAAACACAGCATGTTTTGTAATGATGTCATCTTTCATGTCATACTTTTATCTACTTATTTTCAAGGAGAATTGACATGGTTATGAGCAAGTTTAAACAGGAAGAAAGAAAATAGGCCCCATGCAATAATATTAACAAGAGGTCTTGAGTTAAAAGCCTAAAGACTTAATTAAATTCCCAGTTGTGCCACCAACTGCCATGTAATTTAATTTCAGCGCCAATTTTCTACTTTATAAAAATGAGAGGGGAGTTAGCAAGACGGCTGAGTAGGTAGAACTGCTTGCTGCAGAACCTTTGGCAACCTGAGTTCTATCCCCAGAGCCCAAAAGGGAAGAAGAGAACCAACTCCTAAAAGTTGCCCACTAACTTCCATGGCACATGTGTGCTTCCCTCTCCCCAGCACCCTCAACCCCTCCCTCTCTCATTCATGGAAGGCCATGAGAATAATTTCTCTCCCCCCCCAAGTATTTTTTAAATGGGGGACAATGCAATGTCTTCCTCCGTACCACAATTATGGTTCCACTACAACACAAAGCCATACATGGTCTTGAAAGAACAACCATGTACACATGCCCCACATACCAACATATGAAATATCTTTTTAAAAAGCAAAGCAATACACCATAAAAACTACAAATTGTACCTATTTTATGATCAAAAGACATTCAAAGCTCTAGTTTTCTTTCAAGACAGAGACATGTCCGTCAATTCACAACACTCCAGTGACAATCAGAAACAACCTCCAGACCATCAAGTAGCCAAAGCCCTTTACGTCTATAATCCCAACTCTCCTGACGGGGCACATAAACTGCCAAAGTTTCCATTCTAGTGCTTGAAAGGAACAGCAGAAAAACTAACCAAGAAAATGATAGAGTAGAAAAACTGTCACTTCCGTAACAAGATATAAAACCAAACACTAACAGATATGGCATTCAACTTTAAGTTAAACATAAGCTGAACTGGAGAGATGACTCAGTGACAAAAAGCACTTTCTGAAGTGTGAGGACCTGAAATCAAATCTGATAATCCACACAGATCCAGAGGCAGGTGAACATCTGAAAAAGCCCTACAGTCTAAAATTTAAATGAACTAGTAAGTTGAACATCTTCTTAGAGGGTAGTGAGGACCTTAAATGAGTTAGCTTGGCTGAAATCACATTTAAAGAATGAAGTGGGAGGGAGGGCTGAAGAGATGGCTCAGCGATTAAACTGGCTGCTCTTCCAGAGGTCCTAAATTCAATTTCCAGCAACCACATGGTGGCTCACAACTATTTATATAGTGGGGTCTGATGCGCTCTTCTGGCATAAAGGCATACATATATAGAGCATTCATACATAAGAAAAAAATAATGAATCTTTTTAAAAAAAAAACTGAGATAAGAACTGTTTCAACTCAAAAGGTAGGAAATGAGCAAACTCCAGTCAACTTAACCAGTCTTCAATTAGTCGCCATCCTCTATATCCAAGCAACACCAAAAATGCAATTATTTTTAAAATTGTATTTCAATTGTGTGTGGGGGTGCCCACACACAGATGCCACAGAGCACATGTGGCAGTTAAAAAAACAACCCACAGAAGTCAGATCTCTTCTTCCACAATGTAGGTACCAGGATGGAACTCAGGTCACCAGACTTAGCAACAGGCACCTCCCACCCACTGAGCAACCTCACCAGTCCAAGAACTTAGCCTTATTTAAAAAATAATCCCATAGGGGAAAAAAAGGAATAAAGAAAAACCTAAATGGCCACAAAACACATCCAAAAGTCTACTCCTTCCCATTAGACAAGAAAATGCAAAATAAAACCCACTGACATTTTATAGCTATCACACCAGCAATGAGTCAAAACAAAACAAAGTGCTAAGAAGAAAAAGGAATAAATAAATAAAAGATCCACCTATGATCATGTGAAGTGTTGTGAAGAGGGATACAGTAAAGTCAAACACATTTAAAGACATGTGCCAACCCCTGCAGTCCAACAATCCCATTCCTAGGTAAATATCCTCCAGACCAAACTGCACATGGCAAAGAAGTGTATAAATATTCACCTTAGCACATACTGGGAATCAGCCCAAATGTACCCTGATGAGAGAATGGATTAATTGTAGTAAATCTGCACAAAGGATAAATAGCAGAGAAATTTAAAACCCATCGTTCCATTAACATGAACTAACACACTTACAGAGAGAGAGAAAAGGCTAACAAAAGTGGATTGAGAAAGAGACAGAGAGAGAGAACGTTAACAAAAGCATGAAGTGTTAATCATATGTACATTTGATAAACAAGCAAAACTGTAAGGCAATGCCCAGAGTCAAATAATTTCAATGGAAATTACCTCACACACACACACACACAAAAAAATGCTATTTCTGTTTTAAGTTATTTTATGCAATTCATGAAGTGGAGGCTCCTAGGTTAAGTTTTGGATAAGCACATCTAAAGGATGGTTTCAATAGTAGATAATTTTCTATCCAAATCTTCCCCTAGCCCCATTTCTGTGGGTCTCGCCTCACTACCACAATTTCAAAGTTTATAAAATATGAGCCTACCTCCTCCTCTGGAGGTTTAGAAGCAGCAAAGCGTGTTCTCTCTCTTCTCATCTTGCCACCTCCAGAAGATAAACCGTTGGCTGCAGGAATACTGAAACTGGGATATGAAAAGCCACTAGCAAATAAAAAGAAAATCAGAACAATTGATATATTATTTAGTCCCAGAAATTGTTAAATGAATATCCAAACACCGGAACAGCTAACAAGACAATCAATGTAGGGCAAAATACACTTTAGACTTTTTCTACATTTATTTTGTTCATGTGTGCAAGCACATGAAAGCACACAATCATTACACACAAAGCTTGTTAGGGCAATGAGGCAGATTTGGGGAGTCAATTCTCTACTTCCACTATGTAGGTTCTAGAGATTGAAAACAGGTTTTCAGGCTTGGTAGTAAGTGCCTTGACCTGCTTAGCCATCTCACTGCCCCCCTAAATATACTTTTTAATTTTCTTAAAGACTGTTGTAAATATGAACCTTACAAAAAAATAAAGAAATCCAGTTGTATATGAAATGCCATTACCTTTCTTGCTCTCTATTTTGTCTTGAAATATTTTTTTCATTTACAGCCTGCAAGAAAAAGAATGTAATGAGGATCTTACTTAAAATTCATTGTTTGCTGGGGTGGGGTAGTAATTAAGATAGGCATGCCTCACACTCAGCATGTGGCTGAGACTAGACTTGAATTTCAGATCCTGTCATCTACACTCACCAACTGCTGGGATTACAGGAATGAATATGCCTGGCTTAAATTTTTCTTTTTTGGTGCAAGGACTGACTCAAAGCCTTAACACATGCAAGACAAATACCTCTACAACTGAAGGCTACATCCATAGCTACAAATTTTCTTAACCTTCTTTATCCTAGAATATGTAAGGCATGCTCTTTGAATGCTAACCAAGAGTTACAACTGTACTATGTATTATAATATGAGTATATATACAAAATGTCATTGATCAAGTATTTAACCAAAACACTAGTACAAAGTTCCCCGTGACCTTAAGAGAGGGGAGGAACACTACTTTCCTTTTTGCTATACTAAATGCACAGATAACTTTATAAAGACAGAATCTCTGAGATGCAAATTCCTTGCACTGAAAAGAACTAAGGCTTCCTGTAGAAATGGCCAGTTACAGGAATAGAGAGCTAGAAATGTACAAGACTCTAATTATGTAAAAAGTAAGGTGCTCAAAAATGATAGGGCATAGTAAAAGAGCACAGGAGTCTATTCAAAGACAGATACAGGGGGACAGAATCATCAAAGTAAACAACTCTAACAAACTATTTTAGACTATTGAAACTAAGAACTCAGTTGATGTAAATCAAATACAGAAAAGAGATTATATAGCAAAGGGTTAACCAATACATGGAGAAAGAACAAAGGAATTAAAGATCTACTACAGTAGAATCAACAAACAGCTTCAGGCAGGAACTCGCAATGACGCTAAAAAGATCAAAAATAGGCACACTATGTCCCACCTGAGCACTAAGAGCCCAGATCTTCTTCAGTGGTTAACCAAGAATAACCAGAATCTAGAACCATCCCAGACAATCGGACACTGCAGGACATTCTACAGTTAACTAACTTCTGCTTTTCAAAAATATTCTAGATTAATGGAGACTACAAATAATAATCTTGGGACATTTTTCTTTTGGGACATCTGTTTAACATCTAAATAAAACCTGCAGATTCGTGTTGCATCAACATTCCTTCTAGGGTTTGAATACGATTACAATCCATTTTATGAAGTAATATTCTGCCTTCTAAAAATAGCAAAATATTTGTGTATACTGTAATTACATAAACCCTGAGAACACAGAAAGTTATTAAAAACTTTAGGAGAGAAATGATGATGAAAATGTTCTAAAATGGAACATAGTGACGGCTCAACACCCTGTGGATATGCTAAAATCACTAAACGATAAACACAAAATAGTTAAATTTATGGTACATAAAACATCTCAAAAAACCCAAAAATAGCATTTGAGCTTTGTTTGGATCTTAGTTTAGAGAAGTAGATATAAAAAAATTTTTAAATATTATTTCCATTTTAAGGTACAGGAGAAATTCAGTCAAAAGATATGACATTTGAAACACCTTTTAGAATTCAGCAACACAAATAAGACAAATAGATAAATAAATCTAATAAAACTTATCTAGGCAATGAATATGTAAAATTTACCCACAAAGATTTAGGATTTGATCAAAAAAGTTATTCTTAAAGGTTTAGCAATTCTAACTCATTAGTTAGGAATCATATAATTACTAGACTATACCAGCAGAGAGGTCTTCTACTTTAAATAACTTTATCTTTATTCACTCCAGCTAATACTAAAAGACTAGTTCAAGAAGAAACAGACTGGTAAAAATTAATAACACAGACAGACATGGTCGTGCACACCTATAATCTAGCACTTAAAAGGTAGAAGCAGTAAAACTGACATGAATGAGGCCAGCCCAGTTATCTTCTGAGTTCCAGCCCAGCATAGCTACATAGCAAGACACTGTCTTAAGAAAACAGAATAAACAAACAAACTCACACTGTTCTTTTTATCTATCCTTTGATTAGTCTTCCTTAAGTCACCAGATGGGGTCAGAGATGGTTTAAAATAGATAGTTCTATTTGTTGCTATGGAAACTGGCTTTGGGGTCATTAGTCTCTGAACAGGGGGATACTGAGAGTCCACCTTATAAGAAAACAGAAATCAAAAATAAACATTTTTATTTATCAGTGGCATATCTAAAAATTATTTCAAAATAACTAATGTGACCTAGAGATTACGTAGAGAAATTAAATAAGCAGATTAAAATAACAAAAAATGATAAACCAAAGGCATTTAATCTATTATTAATACGTAAATATACATATATCTAATTCTAAACTATTTTGCAGGACTGAATTTTACCCCAGATTCAATAGCTTTTCACACACAAGCATACATATACCCACACAAAATGAAACTATACAATATTCAAGACAATTGAACAATTCTAACCTTAGACAAGATGACTGTTAGACATGGCTAAAACTTATTTTATGCATTTCCCCAAACCTCTGTTTCTATTATTTTTTCCATTGAAAATTAAGATGGTTGTTTACAGGGGCTAGAGGGATGCCCCACTAGTTAAAAAGTACTTGCTTCTCCACAGAGGGCTGGCTAGGTTTGGTTCTCAGCACTTACAAGGCAGCTTAAGCCTCCAGTCCCAGGAATGAGGCCCTCTTCTAGCCTCTAAGAGTACCAGGCACATACATGGTGCACACATATACATGCAAAAAACACATTTAAAAAATAACTTTTTAAAAATGATTTATAAATAAGTTATAAAAATTTACAAGTTCCTAAACACATATGCAAATCTTCCTCTCCAAAGTGGTTTATCATTATTTTAAAGAACAAATAAAACCAAAGGGCTTATGTAGGCAGAAGTTTCTGTCCTGCCCTGTCCTGCAGCTGTTCAAACCCAAAGAAACACACAGAGACTTATACTGATACAAACTATTTGGTCTATTAGCTCAGGCTTATTGTTAACTACCTCTTATAACTTAAAAAACCCATAATTCTTATCTATGTTTAGCACATGGCTTGGTACCTTACTCAGTGAAGCATTCTCATCTTGCTTTCCTCTACATGTGGCTGGTGACTACAGACTCAGCCTTTCCTTTTTAAAACCCAGAATTCTCCTAATCTGGTCCCCCCACGTATACTCCTTCCTGCCTGGCTACTGGCCAATCATCATTTTATTAAACCAATATTAGTGACAAACCTTTACAGTGTACAAGCGCATTATCCCACAGCAGGCTTATAATGTGAGTCTAATTGATAAAGCATTTAAGACTTCCAGACTATGACATGACTTAGCTTTGGGGTCTAAGTAACCAAGTGTTTTGCACATACCCCTTTGCTACACTGAAATAAAGTAAAAGTTTTATTGGTTTAAGATAATTATAGTGTCCATAAACTGCCATGCAACACATAGTCCATTCACTTAGCAACAACTGACAACAATGCTGGTTTCCAGGGCAAAGCCTTCGGTAAAGTTCCTATAGCTCTCTCCTTAAATCCTCAACTCAATGAGACAATTTGTTACACATGACACATGACCAATATTGTACTCTGGCTTTTTAATTTCCAGCAACTTATAAACATTTGTAGTACTTTCATTGACAAAAATGGCACAACCCTAAAATTTTACTTTTCAGATTCAAGAGTCCGAAGAATGTTAACATTTTATATTAACAGCATAACAGAGGCTCAAAACAGATCCCTCTTACCTAACTACAAACATCTAAGTAACCCTAGGAATTCAAACACTCTTCCAAAGGGAAAGAAAACTGTAGCTTTCATCTTTTACCATACTCAATAAGAATAATTATAAAGACATAGTAACTCATTTGATCTCCACAAATAATAATTCATATAATGTTAATTTTAGTAATTACTTTCAGAGAGCTTAATGTTATAACAAATTCTTTTATAAGAATCCAGGAATCTATTTTCCTAATAGATTTAAGTGGAGGACACTTAAATAGCTATAAATAAAATACAGGAGACACCTCTCCAACACCATTACTAAGCATTAACCTCCCTCACAATAATTTTAAAAGCTAATTTAATCCCTAGAAACTACACAAAAAGGCACCAAGACTGTTTATTTTATTAACTCCAATATCCTCAACTAGTATTTCAGCTGATGAAAAATATGTACTGAAGCTCTATGATTCACAAGATTTGACATGTTGGATAATAAAATTTCTTCAAAAATGACTATTTCGCCAGGCAGTGGTGGGACTTGCCTATAATCCCAGCACTTGGAGGCAGGGGCAGGTGGATTTCTGAGTTCAAGGCCAGCCTGGTCTACAACACCTAGTTTCCAGGACAGGCTCCAAAGCTACAGAGAAACCCTGTCTCAAAAAACAAAAACAAAACAAAAAAAAATTGCTATTTCAATGAAGGGATAAATTTATTGCACTTTTAATGACTAACATGTGAAATGTTCACTCCTCATTTTATATCGATCTATAAATTAAGAAAAAACTGTAAAGACAGTCATGAACATGAGGAGAGAATATGTTGTTCATCCCGAGGCTGTAAGAAGTTACAATGCCCAGGGTAAAAATAGCTCCTTTTTCAAACACGTTCCTTAGCGACTACTAGTCTATGCACTGTAACTGTAAACAGAGCTGCTGGCGTTTCTGCACAGCTTACCTTTTCTTTTTTGGCCTGAAAAGCTGTGCTGTCTATCCCACTCCTTTCAAGAGGCTGAAAAAAAAATGAAATAGTTTTAGAATAGGTAGGAAACTGAAAAACAACTCTTGTTTCATTAAGATTTAAAAGTTAACGTACAGAATTCAAAGGAGAAGAAACAGCAGATGGAATTCTTTTCGCATCCTGTAACATTACAATACAAAAAGTTA
This sequence comes from Alexandromys fortis, assembly GCF_014885135.2. Taxonomy (NCBI): domain Eukaryota; kingdom Metazoa; phylum Chordata; class Mammalia; order Rodentia; family Cricetidae; genus Alexandromys; species Alexandromys fortis. The sequence goes on from NW_026067927.1 coordinate 28,189,221, forward strand.
ATAAAACTCTAAGACTTTTTCACTAAATTCTAATTCTGCTACATTATTTCATTTCAATATGATTTCAAATTTTTACCGCAAGAGGGCTTGACATTTTCTCTAATGACTGCAATATCCGCCGTGCTGTTGAGCTGGTCACACCGTAGGACTGTGCATTGAGCTGCTTAGCTTTCATCTGTCTTCTAACTGGTGCCTAGAAAATAATATAGTCTGTTACTTGCTGCAACAGACAGTTCAAGGTACATAGTTCATACAATGAAAAAATAAAAACAAAATTGTTATTCAAAATAAAACAAGATTATGGTAATAAGGGCTGTGGAATAACTTTAATAATCCGAAGTGAAAAGACAGCATGTAGCTGGGTACTAGTAGCACACACCTTTAATCCCAGCACTTGGAAGGCAGAGACAGGTGGGTCTCCAAGTTCAAGACCAGCGTTCCAGGACAGCTAGGGCTACACAAGAGAAATCGTGTGTGTGTGTGTGTGTGTGTGTGTGTTTGCACAGGAGTTGGGAGGATTACATGCACTCTTCTAAAGAAAAAATTTTTTATCAATATCTTGACCTACATACCCCATTATTTAAATTTTTTTAAAAATTGACAAATAAGACATCCATAGCACTGATTATTAAACAATATTTAATTAGATTTAAAGTTATGAATCGTTAGTATGTTTCCTAACTCTTACACTGTATGAAAGGAGTAACCAGTAACATCTGAATGTCACTTACAGGGCTGGAGCTGTCATTCGTAGGCAGAGTACTTGCCTGTCAAGCAAGACACTCTATATTTGATCCCTCAGCATATAATAAAATAAAAACAAGCAACCACAAAACCACAAAAACTCACCAAATTTCAATTATAAGTGTTAGAAGTCTATACTGAGAAAGATTCTAAGGATATGTAGCATATTTCTATGTTTGCCCTCTCCAAAAGCATCCATGTAGTCTCTCCTATCTTTAAAGTGTATCATAAAATTAAAACGTTACACCAATATATGAATAAGACTTGTACAGGAATTTCTTTCACATCCTATATAGAGTTACCATAAAAGCCTTGAATGTATTGTATCACTTGATTTACACATAAGTATTCATGCCATTTGTTAGCTATAAACAATCTTTGTGTGTGGGGGGGTGTTTGTTTTCTGTTTCTTGAGTTTAATCTTTAGACTAAATGTAATCACATTGCAAAACCAATGTCAATTTTTTGAAATTTTTATCAATTTTTATGAAATTCAAAGAACCACAGAAAACCAAGTGCTCTCCTATAGCTGAGCAGAAGTGAGTCTTATATGTTCGCGGCCCTCAGTTTAATCCCCAGAACCAAAAGAACCTAGCAAAGCCAACGCAGGCTTGTATTGAAACAAATTAAAAACCAGGCATTGCCAATTTCAAAACTTCCTCTCTATCCACAGCTATCACAAAGGAAGTACCTACCAGTCTAAAGACAGACAATGGGATATGCAGAAAAACACAAGTCCCAAACGATCCCCCACTCAAAAGTTACCACAACGGAGAAAGGACGAGTCTTCAACAAATGGTACTTACAACAAATGCTCAAATGTAAATCAAATCAACATTGATGCACACATCATACATACCAGACACAAATCAACTCAAAATAAGACAGACCCAAATTAAAGCCTTTAAAAAAAAAAAAAAACTATGAAATTTTTAAAATAAAACCACTGTGACATTGGGTTATATATAGATAACTTATAAAAGATACCAAAAACATAATAGAAAATATATATACATTAACTAGTTATCACCTGTAAAACACACCCCATAAAAACAAACAAAAATATCTCATACACACAAAAAATAAGTTCTCCTCATTCATCAAGAACACAACACAGCCAGGCGATGGTGGCGCACGCCTTTAATCCCAGCACTCGGGAGGAAGAGGCAGGCGGATCTCTGTGAGTTCGAGGCCAGCCTGGTCTACAAGAGCTAGTTCCAGGACAGGCTCCAAAGCCACAGAGAAACCCTGTCTCGAAAAACCCAAAAAAAAAAAAAAAAGAACACAACACAAGGGCTGGAGAGAGATTCAACAGTTAAGAGCACTGATTCTTCTTCCAGAGGACCCAAGTTCAATTCCTAGCACCAACATGGCAGTTCACAACTGTCTGTAACTCCAATTCCAGGGGATCTGGTATGTTTATACCAACATATAAAATAAAATTAATTATTTAAGAAAAAGAACACAATACAATTTAAAAATGAGCAACATTTGTAAAAGTAAAAAAAAAAAAATACTCCTAAAACATAAACACTTACAAAAAAAAACTGACAATTCTACCTGTAAAGCAAGGACACAATACAACTGCTGTAATATTACAAGAAGCAAGCAGGTACTAACACACCAGAAAACATCTGTCTTGTTTATTATGTACTTAATCATATGATGAACAATCTACCATATGTCTAAGGGAAATGAAAAATGAATGTTAAAACTGGGAATATAAACTACAGCTTACTACCAGCATAAAAAGGAACCAAGGTGTTCAATCTAAGCCAGACTGATGCCAATGAACTATATCAGCCCATGTATGACTAAGTTCATTTAACATTCTGAAAAAGCCCTAAATACAGAAAAACTGGTAAGGGGCTATCAGAGAATGACTGTGAAAGCTGACTGAAAATGGTTTTCTACATTTGGATAGCAGTAGTGACAACACTTTTTATCACAACTCTAATAAGCTAATATTAAGGCAAATTTTATCATGTGCATTTTTATCTCGTTTTAAAGAGTGGAATTGTTATACTTCCTAAAACATGCACCAATCTAATATTCTGTATGTTCAGTTCAATTAAAATGTTCTCATACTCCAAATTATTTAAAGTAACATCCACAGTTCTACCATTAGTAAAAATTCAAGTCTTTTGGGTATTAGTAGTCAGTGTCTGGTAATGGGAAAGTTTATCACCACCCTCCCCTCACACGAACCTGGTAAGGCGTATTTCGCACTTTGTTCTGTCTTACAGCGGCAGCTGCCCCACCGTATGTTGTTTTGCCAGGATAGAAAGGAGAGTCTCCAAGCTGACTTGTTTTAAGAACTGAAGAATTCCCAAGTGACTGCACAGAAACACAGTGACAAATTATAAGCAAAAATACTAAAAACTTTGTGATTATAGACAACAAAGTTAGTACTCACGGTGGAAAGTGTTCCAAAGGCAGACAAGTTGAATGCTGGTTTTTTGGAGCTGGTGGCAGTATGATGTGAGAGTGAATGAGAACGCTCTGCTTCAGGGGACCACAGCGGTGGCAGGGAAGTACTCTTTGAAACAGCTATATCTAAAACAAATATTTGTAATTTGAAGTAACCACCAATTTTAAGACCGTAAGCCTAGAATTTTATTAAAAAAATTAAAATTAAAACTAAAATTAAAGGAGGGCCAGAAAGATGGGTCAGCAATTAAGAACATGTATTCCTCATGCAGAGGACCTGGAGCTAATTCTCAGCACCTCCAACAACCACCTGGAATTCCAATACCAAGAAATCTGATGGCCTCCTCTGGCTCACAAAAACTCTTATAGGCAAACATGTATACATATATTAAAAAGAAATCTTAAAACAAAACAAAAACAAACGCCTAAACTAGGAGGATTGTGGTGCACTCCTTTAATCCTAGCACTGGGCAGGCAGATGCAGGTGAATCTCTCAGTTCAAGGACCTACAGAGCAAGGCCATGGTTACACGGTGAGACCCTTTCTCCAAAAATAAAAATAAAAAATAAAAATCAACATATAAAATGTATCCCTACTGACTACTACTTACTATCCAGTATCAAGAATACCTTTATCAGAAGCTCTTGAAGAAAAACCACTGGTAGTTGAGATGTTATCATCATCATGCTGAGAGGTAGAATCTTTAATTTCTTTGACGAGGGAAAATCCAGAACTGCCAATTGGGAATGCAGAGGACGTGGAAGGCTGACAATGCAACGCAGGAGATTCCAACATGGAGAAATTCAGATGGCTCCGATGAAGAGAAGGCCTTGTTAACACATCTGGATAATTTGAGGCAGTACTGGTTGTCGAAGGTTCTTTAAAAGAATAATAACATTACAAATAAAACTGAGAAAAGACACTGCACTAGTCCATTATTTACCACATTTGCACAATTAATGTCAGTCTGGACTTCAAAGCAAGTAACATACTTTATTAGTAAGATAAGATGTCATCACTCGGGATGTGATATGTGAAAACTGAAACACAACTATGTTTTCTCCAGCTGGCTAAACCTATTCACAACTTTTACATTTCTTGAGTGGACTACCTTTACAACATAATACAATTCAATGGCTAATCTTTAGTCCAACTAGGATACAACATCATTTAGGATACACGAGTCAAGTGTTTAGCTTCATTGTTTTCAAAAAAGCTAGTGTTTATTATGACTGAAAATAATTTCTTAACCTAACTCTTATTTTCCTCACAAATGAGATGTCACTTTCATGCTCTCTGATTTCAAGAGGCTTCCCTCTTCTCTGTGACACTGTCAAGACTTTTCTGAACTTGCCCTGCGTTTTTAAATTTTAAACACTGCGCTTTTATTACTCCCCATAGAATTATTCACCTCCCAATTTCACTTTATTCTTCTTTTCCAGAATTTCTCTTAACCATCTTCCAGTATATCTTCAAGAACTATAGGATCATATTTCAAGTTCCAAAGGAAGATTCCCCTTAGAATGGAGTTAAGTAGGGCCAAACTAGCTCTTCTAATATAAACATGTACAGAACTAGAGAAAACATAAACAACTATTTTCAAACCATAGAAGAAAACAGCACAAGAAAAATTAAGGGCAATGGGACAGCTCAGTTGGTAAAGCATTTATCTAGCTCACAAGGACTCAAATCCCAGCATAAAAACAGAGCATAGTGGCAAACACCTGTAATACCTACACTTGGGAGGTTCAGAATTCAAGGTCAAACTTGGTCTTTAAGATCAGCCTGGGATACCTGAGACCCAGAACTGAAGTTCAAGTTGGAACACACGCCAGGTGGTGAGAGAGGGATGGGGAATGCTGTTCTATCAGCTTTGTAAGATGAAAAAGTTCCAAGACAGTGTCTGCAAACAAGGTCTATATACTTAAAACAAGGCCTAAAATAATAAAATTCATGTTTTAACATTAAGAACTTTACCACAATTCAAAAAAATCTTTCTCTAAAAATCAAGGTATACCAGACATGGCAATTAAGAATTCTCCAAAGGTGAAAAGCACATCAAGAAAAAGAAAGGTTGTTTCTTAAAGTTTTCTCCTTTTTTTGTATTTTTTTTTTTTATTTTTACATCTAATACAGTGCTGACGCCCATTGTGAAGAGCTTGCCTAGAATAGATGAAAAGTACTTGGTTAAATCCCCAGCATCAGAGACACAAAACAATCCAGCAGAACACCTCAACTGATTTAAATATAATCTGTTACAAAACATGTTAAGAGAAACATTAGCTGAAACTTAGGAATTAATTGGTATTGGCATTTAAACATCACAGAACTTGTCTAGCATAAGCAATACCCAACACAACATAAAACATGTAAAAATTACTGGGCATGCATTGGGAGGCAGAGGCAGAAAGAAGGACTAAATGAGTTCAAGGTCAGCCTGGTATACAAAGTGAGTTCTAGGGCAGCTAAGGCTACACAGAGAAACCATCTTGAAACAAAAACGAAAAAGAAAATCTAAAAATTAAACAAGATGGGGATGTAGCTTAGTAATGAAGCATTTGTCTAGCATACATAAGGCTCTGGATTCAGCCAACAGGAAAGCCAAAACACACACGCACACACAAAGGTTATAAATATTTCAACTTCTCTATGACTGTATTCATACACACATTTATTACGTTCAAGTCTGTATGTGCACACACACACACCATATTCCACTTGTGGAGTCAGAGGAAAACTTCTAGGAGTCAGTTCCCTCCTTCTACCATTGTGTCCTGGAGATTTAACTCTGGATTAGTAGGCAAGTGCCTTAATCCACTGAGCCATCTCATCTGCCCTGAAATGTGTCCTAGGTAGGTACAGGTACTCTAATTATTGTGACTCATCCTAGCAGGTATTGCTTTTTAGCCACCCCATTCTCTGATCCTTGCATTCATTTATCCTATAGGTAAAAGTGACAGGACCATTTCTAGCAGTTATCTACTAAATCGTTTATGTGGAAGTTTTATTGCTTACAGATGGCTCCTTCCACTCCACACCAAGTAGCAAAAGGCATAGGATGAGACAACCCTATGATTTACAGATTCACATCAGCCATCAATGCTGTGTTTCTAAGACAACTATAAATCATGACAGTATAAATCAGGCAGTTGTCCACAAGTACAATTCATTACTTACTCACTTATTAGACATGCCACTATGGGGTTCTCCGTAACCTAACTCTCACTTAACACTTATATTCTTGAGGTTTTCACTAACCTAGTAGAGATGAAATCTCAAGAACCAACATTGGGTAGATGGCTCGAGTGGTTAACTGTACTTGATGGAGGAAGGTCATTGGCTAATTATAATAAACCAACTGCTTGGCCTCATAGCTTAGAACATAGATGGGAGGAGTAAACAGAATAGAATTCTGGGCAGAAGAGGAAGTGAGGTCAGACTCTGCTCTGCTCCCAGAGAGACTCGACAGCTCTGCTTTGGAGCAAAGACGCCATGCTTGCCATGCTCCGCTCTCCCGATAGCTCTGCTCTCTGAGGCACACGCGATGAAGCTCCAACCCAACATGGACATAGGTTAGAATCTTCCCGGTAAGCGCACCTTGGGGTGCTTACACACATTATTAGAAATGGGTTAGAACAATATGTAAGAGCTAGCCAATAAGAAGCTAGAGTTCATGGGCCAAGCAGTTCTTAAATGAATACAGTTTGTGTGTTGTTATTTCGGGCATGAGCTAGCCAAGCGGCCGGGGTGTTGGGGACGCAGCCCCGCCGCTGCTCCTATTTCAACATGTACTCACTATGTAAACTTAAGTTTGTATCCCTAGTATCCATACAAAAAAGCTGAGTAAAGTGTAACCCCACTAGGAAGGCAAAAGACAAGAGAACTCATTACTAGGGTTTGCTAACCAGCTAATTTCATTATATAAAAAAAAAAAGTAAAGAGCAACTAAGGACACACAACGTTCACTTGCACGTGCATGTACATATACACAAATATGTACACACACAACACATACACAAGTCAACACAGGCAGTATATGGGCAGAATGCTATAAGGAAGAAACTTGAAGCTGTCATAATTCTGTTATTGCTAAGCTATTTGAATGTTCAATACTCTCCAGCCTTGTTTTTACTAACATAAAAGTTATTTGTAAAACTTCATATTTAGTAAACAAAACTCAGGACTATTATATTTAAGCTATTTTAGCTTCCTGCAATTGGGGGAGGGGGTTTTGAGACAGGGTTTCTCTGTCTAACAGTCCTGGCTGTCCTAGAACTCGTTCTGTAGACCAGACTGGCCTCATATTTATTCACTGAGATCCACCTGCCTCTACTAAGTGCTGGGATTAAAGGCATGCACCACCACTGTGTGGTGCTTCCTGCATTTTGATACTAGATGGTAACTATATCTAAGATTGTATTGTTTTGAGAATGCATTTTACATTTCAATGTTTCAAAAATTAAATACAAACTGATTTTTTTCAGCTCTATCTATCAAAGGTTCATATTCATCTTTGTAGAGAGTTATCAGTGGCACTTGACTCCACACACTGACCACAGAACCAAATAATAAATACCTTGAGAAAAAGACTGTAAGAACTATCTGGGACTGACAAGTTTTAAGACAGGAGGGAAGATCAAATCTAAAAAGTGAAGGAGAGGAAAAAAATGCTGCTGAGTTTTTAAAAAAAGGAATCAAAAAGCTGCCCTCCTTGCTTCTAAATGGTGAGATAGGGCTCAATGTTAAGAGTGCTTGCCTAGCATGTACAAAGGCTTAGGTTTTATCTCTAGCACCGTGGCCTGAAGTCTCATTTTAGTGAAAACATAACATGTACATTCTTGAGGAATTCCGTACTGGTCTATTCCATAAGCGTGTATGAAATATTACCAACATTAAGAAGCAATATTGGGAGTTCATTCTAACATCTATTTACCCCCATAATTTACATTTAAAATTTACAAAGATATACATAACCAAGCCAACTTAGAAATTGAGCAATTTAATGAATAAAATATAAGTTCATGAAAACACACACAATTAAAATTTTACAGATACAAAATTAGAAACTTGGGTTACTTATTCCTTACTAATATGCTCATCAAACTGGGAAAGAGCCTTCTGCTACTGTGAGTGCACTAGTGCTCACCAGAAATCTCTTATCAAAACTGAAAGCCTGAGCCGCATCTGATGGAGAGAAAGTGAAGTTGAAGCAATCACCTTAGAGAGCTACCAGATAAAGCCTGTTGGTAACATTTGAAAGAAATTTTGAGAAGTGCAGATATCAAAATTCAAGTTATCCTAATAAAAACCAGCAAAACTTCAAAGACCATGCCAAACTGACTATTACTAAATGCCCTGGTTTATGTCAACCCAAACTGGAGTCATTTGAGAACAGGAAACCTTAACTAAGAAAACATACCCACCACGGTGGTCTATGGGCAAGCCTATGGTATATTTTTTTCTTTCTTCTTTCTTGCATTCTGATATTTTGTTTATGGGGGTGGGATTGTTGAGACAGGGTTTCTCTTCAAACTCTGATATCCATCTGCCTCTGCTTCCAGAGTGCTTGAATAAAAGGCACATGCCCAGCTAACACGTTTGTTTGATTGATGGTGTGGGAGGGCCCAGCTCACCATGGGCGGTGTCATCCCTGGGAATGGTGGTCCTCAGTGCAATAAGAAAGCAGACTGAGATAACCATGGGGAACAAGACAATAAGCAATATTCCTCCTTGAACTCAGCCTTTAGGTTCCTCCTGCCTTGACTTCCCTGGATGATGTAAGCTGGAAGATGAAGCCAACCCGTTCACAGCAATGGAAACTACAACTATGACACTAAAAACACTAGATTTGTAATTTTCTTCCAAGTAATCATTCTTTCAAGAAATGGTCACTATTTCTCTTTACAGGCCAATTAGATAGGAATATACATTACTAATTACACTAGCAGTAACAAGCAACACATCTATGTCAGTTATTTTTATCACTCATGCTACAAACACACATACACACTCACATTGTGGCATGATGGCCCATGTGCACATAAACACAAAATAGTAATTTTTTAAGACTGCTAAGTAAAACATAGTTTAAAATTTACTTCCATATATTCCATAGAGGATTTATACGCCACTCAATTAGACTGTACCATAGTCAGGTAATATAAAGATATTTAAAATTAGACATGAAAGTCTGATTTGTCACCAAATATCCATACTCTATTTACCTTCTGTGTTACTGCCTGCTGGCTCAGGAGTGATTCTCCCATCATCACTGTTTGTGTTGTCCTCACCAGCATAAATTACCCGCTCATCTTCCCTATCTTCCGGCCAGTGTGGAACTTCACCTGCACCTGTTGAACAGCTACATGCATTTTCGTTCTTGTTGAAGTATCTTTGTAGCCACCCTGGAACAATATTCTTAACAGACTCTGTAACCCTGCTAAGAATGCCCTGTTGGAGAAAACATACATAAGACTATTTTAGAAAATTTACCTTTGTAAGTAAGCACTTATAGAAAGTCAAGTGTTTCCAACAAAATTTACTAAGACTAAGTTCATACTATTATGGCATAATATTGTTTTTGTGAACCAACAAGCCAAGATCTAGACTTAGTAATAGGCAGTAAATGTTTTCATCCTCTGTACCTTAGAGGATTACAATACACAGTATAAACCATTTCAACAATTATTTTGTTTCACATTTGTCAAGAAGGATAAGAGCTGGAGATAGTTTAGTGCTTGCCTCTCATGCTTGAGGCCTGGGTTTCGATTCCTTAGCACTATAAAGGTAATAAAAATAATAATAATAAACAAATAGAGTAAGGAATCCCCCTTAAAATAGGAACTAAGACAACTAATCCAATATAATTTAAACTCAAGAAATAACCTAAGACCTCTTTTTTGGCGGTCAAATTTTCATATTATGGAATCTTCCCTTTAAAAATCTGAGGAATTAGCTTTAGGATTGCAATTTCTAAAGGAAAATCAATGACATAATACTACAGCTAACATTCACTGCAGTTGGTGATCTGGGCTCCTTTCTAAGCAATTTACAAATATTTGTCAATTTAATACAATTACTTTATGTAGCGAGAATATGATACTCCATGAATCGGGGACATAGCTCCATCGTAGTATTTGCCTATAAGGGCAAGACCTTGGGCTCAATGCTCAAAGCCCAATGCCATAAGAAAACCAAGGCATGAAGAGAGGCAAGTAATGAAGTAGCATGCCCAAGATACAAGTGTGAGTAACAGTAATAGCATGGCATCCTGGACCTATGGCACAACTTGAATACTAACCTCCCTTTTCTTTGATTTACTCTAAGAACATCCCTTCCTACTAACGCCCATTGGAATGATGATGAAAATTAAATGAAATAACATGGAAGTACTTCTCAAGGTATCACATAAACGTGCTAATTTTACTAGTAAGGAAAAAAAGCTACCATAAGCAAGCTGGAATAAGTTAATTTCAGGCATAAATTTTCTCATAAAGCAGCATTAATCAGGTTTCAGAGAATCACAGAAAGGAAAGAAGGGCTTAGTAAATACAAAAATAAATTAAGTTAAGGCGGAATATGTAATTCTACTTTGGAAGGAAATTCCGTCAAGAGAAAAGATGGAAAGTCTTTCTGAAACAGACACTTGAATACTAATAGTAATTGCTTTGTTATCTGGAAAGGCATAAATAACAATCAAAAAATACAACAAAATTAATATTCTATGTGGTCTCTGAACAAAAACAATAAAGCAATTTATAGGACAGGCTAGAAACATCACATATCTAACCGAAGTCACATACAGTAGCATTAAGCACCTTGAAGATCAGAGAACAAAACTGAAAGGCAAAGGATAAGGAAACACCGGCATACAGCAACTGTACTTAAAGAGACCTTCATTTCCTCAACTAAAATTTAACGCACATACTAGCCTCAGCTCAACAGGACTCACAGAGAACGACAGCACAAAGAATGAAAAAGAAACTGACTTTAAGTCATTAAACTAACATCCTTAAGCTTCAGTAAACAAATTCTTAGATTAAATGACTCCCCCAACGCGTGAAGAAAAAGTGAACTCTGGTCTAAAATGCTCTATCTACAGTTTTTAGCTACAGGATAAGCAACTACTTCAAGTCCTTCATAATGCTACTAAAGCATGAACTCTCAAGATAAGGCTTGTCAATTTAATACAATTACTTTATGTAGCGAGAATATGATACTCCATGAATCGGGGACATAGCTCCATCGTAGTATTTGCCTATAAGGGCAAGACCTTGGGCTCAATGCTCAAGCTCTCCCATGTGATTCTAATACATTATCAAGTCTAATAACCACTCTAGTTGAAGAGATTAGGAAACAGATTCATCACAGGAAATTAAGTTACATTTCAGGAAAAAGCCCCCACTACAGAATGCAAATTTTAAAAAAATCACACATATTTTAGAAACTTAAAACATCAATTGTCAGTCATTAGTGAAAAACTGAGAATGAAGATCAGAAATTAGTCTCCAGGCTAGGCTCCATGAGATCAGAGTGAGAGAAGGATGAAAGGAACTAGAAAAGAGAAAAAAATGTTCTTATGGAGGAAGACTCCATGCCAAGAAGAGTCCTAAATCTTTCAGGTCTTCACAGAAATGAGTCAAACTTGATGCAAGAATGCTTTACAAGCTGGACATGGTGCACACCAGCAACCCTAGCATGAGGATGGAAGTAGGGCCACAGCTGGAGGACAGGCAAGGCATGTGAGGGTGCTTTAGAATTAATTTTAACTAAAATTATATATAAAATAAAATTATATACTATATACAAATCACAGCACTGTTGAACAGTGTTTAAAAGTCTGTTTAACCCTAGTTCATGATAGAAGTGGGTGCAGGGAGAGAGGACTATTTACTCTATACTAAGACTTCATTTTATAATTACAAACTTTCTTCGCACCAGAAGACAACTTCTCAATTTGGCCAACTCCTCAGTCCTGCGTATTTTCCCTACTTCAGATCAGTATTGTTTCTACTCAACTCCCTTCACATTATTCCTTATTAAATAGTATTCTAATTTTACACTCTTTCCTAAGTAACTTCACTGGCTCTCTGAACATGACTACAAACTAAGTCCAGCATCAATTTTACGTCTATCAGGCCTTACTCTTCCAAAGTACTCCACCCATTTTGATTTCCACATTTTTTTTGATACCCATATTACATTAAGACCTCTGTCTGTGCCGTGGGAGACAGAGGTAGGCAGTTCTCTATGAGTGTGAGGCCAGCCTGGCCTACAAAGTGAGTTCCAGGTAGGTCAGGGCTACACAGAAGGGAGGGGGCACCTCTCTCTGACCCTTAAGCATTGTCTTCCAGGGCTCTTGCACATGCTTCATCCTTCCTACTTACTCATTCAGTACTTACGTTATTAGACTTTTACCCAAAGTTTTTTTTTTCCAAAGTCTTTATCAAGCTGCTTCATCATAACATTGATATTGGGCTATTTCTATGAGTACAGAATTAAGACATTTTACTATATCTAATTTTAATAATCTGATTTTAAGTTGCAAACCTCAGGTCTATCTTATTTCATAAATGGTTAAACTTACCCTATCTACCCAGTCCAAGTTCTCCAGCCACTTAAAAATACCTTTGCAGCTATAGAATTAAATCCAAGTGGGCTGGACATGGTAGCATATGCTTGTAATTCCAGCACTCCCGGCACTTGGGAGGCTGAGGTAGAAAGATCAAGACCAGTTTTGGTTACATGGCGAGTTCAGACCAGCCTAGACCATAGGAAGACCCTGACTCTAAAAATAAAACTAACGGGACTGGGAGATGGCTCAATGGATAAGAGTTCTTGCTCTTTCTTCAGAGGTTGCAAGTTCAGTTTCCAGCATATCTGTCAGAGTGCTCACAACTGCCTGTAACTCTAACTCCAGGAGCTCTGACACGTGCACACACCCACACACATACAACTCACATATACAAATAAAAGTAAAAGCAAGTCTTCTGAAAAACAAAATAAAAATTAAAATCCTTAAAATGCAACAAGGAGAAACACAATCCATTAATAGCCCACAGTAGTTAAACCCCCAAAGCTCTCTCATATCCCACATTTCAATACTGAGACTAAGAGTTTAGTTCTCAAACCACACTATGAAAAAGGTAAGGACAATCAAACAAATTGAAATATTTATAGATGAGAAAGGCATTCTATCCTTTCTGTTCATAAATTGTCTGGAATCAAGGCTGTAAATACACCTTTTTTGTTCGTTGAACACAGGAAGGAGAATTGTCAGTTCAAGGCCAGCCTATACTACTTAGAGTTCCAGCCTAGCTAGGGATTATAGGAAACTCTGTATCAGAAAACAAAAGTTAAAAATACAAAATTATTGCAATGTTCCCAATACCCTGGTTCCTAATAAAATGGTGTCTTTAGTGGCATCTGACCAAAGGCTTCATTTTACCTCAAGCTAGACACTTGTCCCATTGGGACTTTCCAGAAAACAGAGATATAATTGGAGGGTTTTTGTTGTTATTGTTATATTAAAAACCTGGTAAGAAAAGTGAACACACCAGAAGGAAAAAAAAGAAGCCCCCAAACCCATTTTCTATTTATTAATCAACACTCAGACTTTTCTACCTATATACTTAAGTGACTGGTACTTCTTGAGGAAAAGACTAAGTACTTTAAAAAGTTGTGATAATGTTTGATTTTTGTCAAACTTTGTGATTAACTTTTGGTGCTATAAATGAACTTTTCTGGCCTTGAGTTAAGGGAATCTACCTTGCATCCTTACAGAACAAGATAGCTCACGGTCTACCTTCCTAGCTGAAATAGGTAACCATATTCAACTGTTTAAAAGGTTGAGGAATGGGAAGAACTCCCCCTTCATCAATAGACAACTTTAGTGATAAAGCTTGACTTTCTCACTCCACAAAGACCATAAGTTTAGTATGACTTTGGAAAAAGACTTGGGTAACCAGGAGAAAAAACCTCTAACTATAAAAGAAAATGCAAAGACCACTTACATATATTAAATTTTGCTGGGCAGTGGTGGTGCGCACCTTTGATCCCCAGCACCAGGACACAGAGGCGGGTGGATATCTGTAAGGTCAAGGCCAACCTAGTCTACACACAGTTCCAGGACAGGCTCCAAAGCTATAGAAAAACCCTGCCTCGAAAAACAAACAAAAAAATAAACAAATAAATTTCAAGGTTCTATTTAATCACAATTTCAAGTGAATTCTAACTATCCCATATTCTAACTATGGGACGTGTTCATGTCACTCTTGGCAATCTTCTAATTTACAGGTGACAAAATTAAGCAGAATTTTTCATTGTTCAATTCAGGGCAGAGCAGGGATTCAAACTCATCTGATTCCATTAGAATGTTTTAAACCAATTATTTATACTTCTTATCTACCAAAAGCATTAGCATCTAGAATATAGAAAGCAAAATTATTTAATGACATCTGGGATTAATACTAGGAAATGTTACTATTCCAAAGCTGAGAATACTCTTTAGCCATCAAATGTCAGGCAAGACATATCTGTGTCAATAAATAAATAGACAAAATAATAAAGGGTCCTATCACATAAACCAGGTTCTACAAACTCGGTGACTGTGTGTCAATCTAGTCTCTGGCCAGCTCTTAAGAGCTAAAAATGGTTTTTGCATTTGCCAAAGACCTGGCAGTCAGTCACAGTGCCTCAAAACAGTTTTGTTTCTTTATTTAAAAAAAAAAGATTTATCAACCCTTGATCTAAAATACTGATGGAGGGGGAATTCTAATTCTCCTTCCCCACCTGTTTTAACTGCTGAATATGGTCACTGTCTTAAGCCATTCTGTTTCTCTAAGAGTGGAAAAAGTCAGAAAACCTTCTAGCACCAAAAAAGAAAGGGAGGGACAAAAACAAACAGGTCTATCTCACCAGGAGGTGGCAACAGGTTCTTGCAGAGGTTAAGTTCTGCTTATAAACTCAAATGTTCTGATAGCCACTAGAAAAAGCAGCCACTTAACCTACCCACCTTGCTACACACAATGGAAATGGGGAAGGAGACTGAATGAACAGGTGCCAAGAACTAAACACATTACCTTTAGTGAACAGAACTCCCAACTAGAAAATAAGCCATTTTTAAAAGTATGTTGGTTAGTACTCAGAAGACTTAGGCAGGAAAAACTCAGGTTTAAGGCCACTCTGGGCTACAGAGAAAGGTCCTATCTCAGAAAAGCTTAAAAAGTAACTGGCTAACAGGAGAGGTGAAGAGGCAAGTGAAAACAACCATCTCACATTGCTCATTTATTTCTACACTGCTACAGTCCAGGCCAGCTTGGAATCACTGGCTTCAAACTTAAGAAAATCTCCTGGTCTGACTCTTAGCAGCTGAGATTGCTGGTATGTGCCACTATACCCAGCTACTTCTACATTTATTTAAGTTACTCCCTTTATCTGGTTGAACAAGACAGTAACTTTCTAGCTCCACAACTTCAAGCAAGGTTTTTTAAGGTAAGTTAAAAGCAGAAAAATGTTAAAAAGTTTAGACATTTCCCAGAAGAGCTAACCTCTAACCAAGTCTAGCTAAGTCAAAACGGGAAATTAGAAGTCAAGTTAAACCAGAAATCACAGGTACTAGGTGACTGACTGCCCTAGCTATTTGACCTGATATTTGCTGTCCTGCATCCACTAATAGTGCCAGCCTGCTTATTCTTATTCTAACCTTCTACTACACAACCAAAGGTTTCATTTGCCCAGAAGCCCTGGACACTTATCAAATGTCAGTATGAAACATGCCATGTCATGAAGCTCCTTTATTATACCCAGGATGACTCAGCAGCCACTGCAAAACATCCAGTTGACTAGCTCTGCTAGTAAATGACAATGAAGTCCACTAAGTTCCAGGTAAGACTAGTTACTTTAAGACAAACAAAAACTGAGATGTATTCTTTTATGTGACCCTGAATACTTTTCTTTGGTCATTTCTGCCAACATTAAATCTGCTAATCAATAATTAAATAGCTGGGGCTGCACACAGAAAACCATGTCTCAAAAAAAAATTGCTGAGGTGAAAATCTAGTATTTTAGATGATGTAACTACTGAGCTCTAAAACCATTCAGCTTGAGACCTGGATCAGTTCTAAACTCGGGCTTTCGTTGTTAGGTATCTTCTCTCCCAGATTAGATTTTTATCTAAGTACATCTTAAAATAAATTGTGGCCGTAACTTTGTCACTTAGAATATGTATTAGCTCCCTTATAAACTCTATCCAAGCCATCCATTTCTTTTTTTCATTTTCCTTTAATAGGCATTCTCTGGTGATTCGTTATTCTTTGGTGAAAAGTATGCCTGCCTTAACTTCTACTGTAAAATATTAGGTGAAGTAAAATGGCCAAGCTTGTGACCTGATTTTAATCTTAAAATCGGCTTGCAAAATACTCCTGCTCCTCAGCATTCTGTACACATCTAGGGAAAATGGTAATAGTGCCAAGACTCCCAACCAACGGCAAGTAGCTTTTGGGTACATAATCAGTTTTTACTATTCAAAACTTTTTCTCAGATTTTTACTTTTTAAACTATCGAAAGTGATACAATTTAACATTACCAAACAAAACGCTAAGAATTCAATTTCAGCACTACGGAGACTAAAACAAAGTCTACGTTTAACAGTATGCAACAAGTTATTAGGACTTCTTCAACAATACTAAAACGCACACTTCCTACTTTAGTTCACCGTGGTACTTTAAGTGGCTTTATTTCAGAGTTTTTAACATTCTCTTAACTCACAAGCAATTTTTAAACACTGAAATCTTTCTCAGAACCAAACATCTCATTTACAAGAGGAAGCAACTTTTTAAAAAATTATAAACATCCACAAAGGAAGCCATAACTATAAGACCACTATGTGTGCCCAAAGTGCCTTAAACTTCTAGAAAACGCCCAGTATCAAGAATATTTGGTGTATGAGATCAGAGCTGGAGAACTGGTTAAGCGTTCTCAGAAGGGTTAATGCTAGCCTCCCAAAATACAGAGCAGGGAGGATAGGAGAGAGGAAGAATCGCGCAGCAGAGACCAGACGTAAGAATAGAGGAGGGACTTTCAAAACGCCTCAGTGCCATAGTAACTATAACTCGGTTAAGAGTAGCAGAGGAGAGGCTAAGGCAGCGTGTGCAGATCCGGGAAGGCCAACCCGGGAGATGAGCGGACCCGATAACCAGTAAGGTCTTAATGCAGCTAAGACTAAATTAGTCCACGATGCGGGGAACAGCGCCCCCTCCCCAAGTCCCTCTGGGCCGCAGCAGCAACTACCCTCGCCACGCACGCTCTACCCGGGAGCACCAGAAAGAAAAAGAAAAGAAATAAAGCCTGCTAGCCGATGGGCCTGTTGCCACATCTCTTCCCCTTGTTCCCGCGCGAGGTCATGAGTAATCCCATCAAAACCCCAAAACCCGCCAAAAAAGAAACCCGAGTATGCGAAGCCTGGAATTTCTTTTCCCGCCCTGCGCCCGCCGGGGAAAGCCCCAGGGCGGGAGGGCTGGGAGAGGCCGCCCGCACCCCACGTGTGCGCCGCCAGGCCCCGTCAGGCTCTGCCCACTTCCCGTCGCCACCCCGGTCCTGCCTCAGGCCCTCTGGTCCCCTGGTCCGCTCCACGTGGGGAACTGGGGCCTCGCACCGTCCCCCCCCCTTCACTGCGGCCGCTCAGAGCCGCCCAGTCCACCGCGGCGTGCGGGTCCCCATACCTGATGCTGGGGTCGCCCCTGCTGGTAAGGCTTCACCGGCCCCTGGTGGCAACGACGCGTCCGGATCTTGCCGCCGCCGCCGCCCCCTCCGATGCCTCCGGCTCCGGAGGCCATGGTGGAGCCTGGGCGGCCTCCCACTCCCGCTCCCGGGCGGGAGAGGCAGAGGCGGCGGCCTGAGGGCCTCCCCCGCCCGGCACTAGGCGACACACAGACACAGCGAGAACCGCGAGGGAGCGAGCGGGAACTGAGAGTGCGCGCACGCCGGCGGCGAGGAAGGCGGTGGCGGCGGCTGAGGGCTCCGAGCTGACTGCGGGTCACCGGCCGCGTGCGGACCCCCGCGTCTGTGTTTGTCACCGTCTCTATGGAGATCTCCCGCCGAGGCCGGCGCGAGTAGCTCCGGGCGCCGCTGAGGCCTAGCTCGACCGCCGGCTGCTGGAGGCTCCTCTTTAGCCGCCCTGGCCGTCGCTGCCGCAGTCCAGGCCGCTGGCGCCGCCCGCCTACCCCTCCCCTGTGCGCGCTGAGCCCGCCCCGCCGCCGGCCGTCGTCGTCGTCGTCGTCTCTGCAGTCGTCGCCGCCGCCGCCGCCGCCGCTCTTGCGCCTATTACCGCTGTTGAGGCCGCCGCCGCGGTCGCGAGTCAGAACGCCGTCAGTTCTCGGCGCCCGACGCGTTTGCATCATCAGGCTGCGACGACGAGGGGGGAGATGAGCAAAGGAAGGGTTGGTCGAGCCCGCGCTCTCGGCCGCGGGGCCCTCTGGGAGATGTAGTTTTCCGCACAAGAACGCGGGTTCTCGGAAAGGCAAGCTGTCGCGGAAGGACACCCGCGGAGCGCGGCAGAGGCACAAAGCCCGGTCGTTTGGCGGCAGTTGGCTGCTTGTTTAGATTCGGCCTAACACTCGACATGAAAATAGTAATCTCCTCTCATTCATCAGTTATAAGCGGAATGGAAGTAAACAGTAAAATAGAACCATACTCTATCAAAATAGGAAGAAAAAAAAAAAAAAAAAACAACCCTGCGTTTAAATTAACTGTGACCGTGAGCCCCAGGCCTAAATTAGTAGAAAAGGCGATCGGCTTCTGCTTGATGTGCTGTAATCCCAGCTCTTGGGAGGCAGAGGGGAAGGGTTAGCCTCTGCTTCATTGTGAGATTGTGTCTCAACAAAAGCAAAAAATACAGTTTCGTTACTGTTTCATTAAACATGTAAGGGCTTTGTTGTCAACACCCAGGCTGCTAGCATTCTGACTTGCTTCACTACTTACATACTTGACCTTGGATGACTCCGCTCTTAAATAGGAGCTCTAAAATCCACCTTATAAAGTTGTGGAGAGCTAGTGCGGTCATCTGGGTAGAGCACTCGGTAGATTGCCTGGTATACGAGAAACGCAGGAAACGATTGCAATCATAACCTATGCAATCAACACTCATTAAGTAAGGGTGACTAATACATTCCTAGGAAATGTATATTTACTCCAGCTAGTGTTAGGAAGGTGAATAAACACTACCTTCAAAGGCTGAATCCACAGTGTTAAGAGGCAGGCTTTAGACAAAAGGGCTGTGTGATCATGTGACCCAGCCTATCCGTTCAATGGACTATATAGAGACGCAGAGAATTTAAGGGACACCATTAAGGACATCAAGTAGGGCGCTCAAAACCAGGACTATAACCCAGTTTCCCATAAGAGCTGAAACAAGTAGCTAAATGATAAGGAAGAAGAATCAATTGTGAAGAATCGCAGACGTAATTGTTCCATTTGAGATCATTGTTCTACGTTTATAACAACTATAAAATCAAATAGATGATTTAAATCTGTCACTTACTAGCTGTATGGTCTTGGGGAGGTTACTGATCCTCTTTCTAAGCTTCACTTTCCTCATCTGCAAACAGAATGAGAATTTACCTCAGCAGGGACACGTTTCTGCTTATCATAGCTGTTCAGATAGAAGGCGCGGACTACCAACCAAAAGTCAGCTACCAAGAGTGACCTCCACGTGCCCAAATTGTACAATTCAAATCGCTACTAAAATCAAATTAATAAAACAAAAGTTACAGTACCTTCGAACTCGTCGTATCTTTCAGCCCATAAAAGGCTCATGCTGTAACCAGTTGGTACCGGCTTTGTCTGACCTTAGCCACTGAGACAGGTACCAGAGATGATCGAAAGAATTCACATCTTTCCTGTCCTGACCCACCTACATTCCCCATGTTTGTGCTCTCCCCAGGGCTCTATATGTAAGACAGAACTGTTGGCTACAGTTTTCTTTGCATCCCATCAGAATCAAAGTTCCCAGCACAGGATGTCACCTGTTTCTTGGAAGGGAGAAACTGTGAAAAAAGTCACATCAGACAAATCCTTGCACTCGGGAGATGAGAAGATTGTTGGCTGTGCACCAAGACCCTATCTCTCCCACTCTCAAAAAATATCGAGAAGGAATAAAGAAATAAAGGAAAGGTTAGGTCAAAGAACTTGACCAAACTCAGACAAAATTTCAAAATAGGAGATTGGTAGAATTTGAGGAGACATGAAAAAGGCCACATCCCTATTAGGCTTGATCTCAGTGATTTAATTAACTTCCCAAGTATTTAATTGGAGAGGAAAAATTTAAAAGAACAATACCGACTACGCTCAAATTTGTGTGATTGGTTCATTGCAGGCTGAACCAGGAAAACAATGTCTCCAAAGAAATCCACATTAGACCTCTACTGGTTTTTAAAGCCAGAACAAACCATAGGTCCGGGGGCCATCTCAATTCATGAAAACTGAGTTACTGCCAGGGTCTCTCTCTGCCAACAGATAGGAAGTTAACATTTGTTCTGTTTTCCCATTTAGCATGGTAACTGTTTGCCGATCACAAATCAGCAAATCTGACCTTTTTCTGAGAGATGAAGAGTAGCAATTACAAGTGAAATACAGCTTTGTCAAAGCCCAACTTGGCTTGAAGATTAGTCATTTATTTTTCAAAAGGTAAAAAACTCCATCCAATAGAATATTCAGAGATGGCAAATACAGGAAATTATGAAGTTTTTTTTAAATTTATTTACCCTCTAAACAATAAAATAAAATAAGGTCTGCCCTGTCTCAACCCTCCCCCAAAAAGGTCTGGACTATAATGTCTATTTATGCAAATTATTTTCATCGGATCATTGTTAGCTAGATCAGCATGATGGCCTGCACACGGCTTCATCTGATCATTATTACCAAGAATTTCATTAAATAGAAAGATAAAAAAGAATCCCAATCTGGTGGTGCACAACTATAATTCCAGCATATAGGAGGTACAAGCAAAAGAAATAAGAATTTTAGGTCCAGCCAGGGCTATATAGTGAGGCCTTGTATCAAAAAATAAACAAGCAAAAAGTCTAAAAAGCAGGAAAGAAAAGAAAGAAAAAATGTGTGACTGGTTTAATCCTTTCTGCACGAAGACTCAGAGTGGTAGAGTGGAATCCAGATTCTAGGAAGTTATTGTGTATTTGTGTATGTGTGTTTCCTGTGTTGGATATTAGAAAGGCAATGGTGATGGGAAGGTAGTTAAAGTTATACATCATTATACTCTCATTAACTTACGAAGTTCTCTGCCTTTAGGGAATAAAGTAATACTTAAGACTGAATGAATTAACTAGACTATAGTCAGGTTTTAATTAATTATATCCACATCATGATGGCAATATATCATGAAATTGTTCCTCTTGCCAACTCCATATATGATGTCTTCTAGGCTACACTAGATCATGAATTGAATAAATGTGCAAAGTGATGCATATTTTTATGGCAATGAATTGAACTAAAAAATACCTTTTATTGTCTAAGAGGCTGGAACTCATGCTGGACCTCACAGCCAGAGTTAATAATGCACCTTGGGATCACTAAAGGCTTAAAACGGCTGCTCTTCTGTGTACTCAAACTGTTTAGCCTTCCTCTAGAAGAACGATATTGCAACCGATCTAACTTATCTTGGATTTCCCACGTAAACATCTTTTACAACCTAAGCTAATGCATAGCTGTAATCTTAAACCACGCCCCTTACCCACAACAATGCACACGTATCATTTGCTGAGGGCTGCAAATACAGGGGTTGAAAGCCATCTTCTAATAATGCATGTCCATTTATGGGTTTTGGCTGATAAACAGTGATCTTTGTAATACCGTTTTCTATCTGGCTCAGGTGGGTGGGGTCTGTTGGAGTCAGTGACTTAATCCTTGTAAAAACTCTGTTTGAGATTTCTGTCAAGCATGCCATTCCTTCCCCTTCCAGTGCTTCCTGTGCAGTTATTTCAATGAGTACAGAGCAGAAGGCCTTCGTTAGGAGGGACAACCCAAGGAATAGGTAGTAGAGAATTCAAATCCGAATTTACTCTTGGTTAAATGACTCCAAAAGGAAGTATTTTTGTTTTTCCTTAATGTGACTCTGATCAATTATTGGTGACTTGAACTTAATGGCTAAGGTGTTTAATCCATGCCTATTTTAAATTTTTAATTAAGATTCAGTTTTAGTAGCTGAAACAATGACTAAATTTACAATTTTATTCTAATGTTTAAGGCAGGTTTTGAGTCACCAGCTGAGAGGAAGACTATTTTTTTATTTATATTTATTGAGCTCTACATTTTTCTCTGCTCCCCTCCCTGCCTCTCCCCTCCACTCTTCAACCCTCCCCCATTTCCTCATGCTCCCAATTTACTCAGGAGATCTTGTCTTTTTCTACTTTCTACTTCCCATGTAGATTAGATCTATGTAAGTCTCTCTTAGTGTCCTCATTGTTGTCTAAGTTCTCTGGGACTGTGGTTTGTAGGCTCGCTTTCTTTGCTTTATGTTTAAAAACCACCTGTGAGTGAGTGCATGTGATAATTGTCTTTCTGTGTCTGGGTTACCTCACTCAAAATAATGTTGTCTAGCTCCATCTGAGGAAGACTACTTTAAGTCATTAAATAGTCAATAAATAGTCTTTGCTTTTTTTGTTAGTTTGTTTTTGTTTTCCCCGAGACAGGGTTTCTCTGTAGCGTTAGAGCCTGTCCTGGAACTAGCTCTTGTAGACTAGGCTAGCCTCGAACTCACAGAGATCCACCAACCTCTGCCTCCCAAGTGCTGGAATTAAAGGCATGTGCCACCACCGCTTGGCTAATAGTCTTAAATGATTATTTTAAGACTATTTTTATGAGGCTGGAGTGACAGCTCAGGGCTTAAGAGCAGTTCTTACTCCTGCAGAGGACCCAGGTTTGATTCCCAGAACCCACACAGCTGTTTACAACTACTAATTTCAGCTCCAGGGGACTCAATGCTCTCTTCTGACCCTTGTGGTCCCTTTGTGACACTTGAGATGCACATACATACATGTAGGCAAAGCACTCATAAAATAAAACAAATGAATTGGAAAAAAAAAAGAGTAGTTGAATAAAGAAAACTATCTATTGAGAACCTATGGGGTTTTAGGCTTAGCATTTGGTATGCCTGTTTGTAAAGCTGTAAAACAACCTCTGTCCACAGAGTGCCTTGAAGTTTACCACTTGACAATTCTCTACAAGTTTAGAGTGAGATGCTCTGCCAACCACTAGCACTTAACACTAATCATCTATAAATGCTAACCCATGTGATAGATTCCATCCCAACAGACAAGCAGTCTACTGGTCAGCTCAATTTTACTGTTTATAAAATATTAATCATCAGCTATATTAGAACATCATTAGCAATAGGAGTATACATATGTATCATTTCAAATTTTGCTCTGTCACACTAAGGTGCCAAGCTTCTTTATTTTGATGGGAGGGCACCTAGGCTAATCCCAGCATGTTAGGCAAGCAATCTACCATTAGCCATCCTTGGAGACCCTGTTTAGAATGTTGATGTGTGTGTGTGTGTGTGTGTGTGTGTGTGTGTGTGTGTGTGTGTGTAACAAAGGGAGGGTGTAGAAGGTACGGGCCCACCATAGTGTACATGCGGAGGTCAGAGAACAACTTTCTAAACATCTCTCTCCTTCCACCTCTCTGTGGTTCTGGGATGAAACTCAAGTCATCAGGCTTGCTCAACAAGTACCTTTAGCTTCCTGGTCTAGTCACTGCCTTTTATGGTTGTTTCATCTTACCTGTTTACAAACCAATTTTATTATTCATTTGTGGGGGCTGAGGGGCTGTGACCAGAAGAAGGCATCAGATTGAAGTTAGAGTTACAGGCCATTGTGAGTTGCCCAAAGTAAGCACTGGAAACTGAATTTGGGTCCTTTGCAAAAGCAGCAAGTGCTCTTAACCACAGAGCCAACCACAACCTTCATTTTACTTTTTGAGACATTCGAATTCCCCACATATGCCACGGCATGCATGTGCCGTGTACATACACACACTTAAACAAATATAATTTAAAAATTAAATATTCTTTATACAACACATCTACAGTTCTTGGGCTCTTCAATAGGGGAAACCTAAGAACGTATGAAATGCAAACCAAAAAAAAAAAGAAAAGAAAAAAATCTTACTAAAGGCCTCATATAAATCTCTCCTTATTTAGATCAAGTATAAACATGTTTGTAACCAAACTTTCTTTAGACCATCAGCTCCTGAAAAATGACACAGAGACTATTAAGTATGAAATTTGGCCTTAGCTTAGTCATGTTCCCAACTAGCTCTTAAAACTTACACTAACCCATTTATATTAATCTACATTCTGACTCATTATCTCTCCTCCATACTGTATGTCCAATTTCCTTCCTGTCCTGGTGAATCCCCCCCACACACACCAGATTCTTTTTCCAAGTTCCTGTATCTGCCTGCCTGGAAGTCCCGCCTATCCTCTCCTGCCTAGCTATTGGCCTTTCGTCTCTTTACTAAACCAATCAGAAGGTGCCTTAGGCAGACAAGGTAAAACAGAGACATCTTCACACAGTGTGATCAAATTTCCCACGACATTTTTCTCTCTTTAAATAAAAGGGAAATGTTTTAACTCTAACACAGTGAAACTATATACAATAAGAACAATTATCAGGTAAGAGTTAGACTCACAATGTCCATTTGTATTTGACAACGTTGGAGACAGTCCTTCTTATCTATCCTATCTTGGTGAGTCCAAAGTTTTATACCTAAATCACTTTCTATCATAATGTGCATTACCAACCTAAAAATATCTTTTTAGACCTAAAACATTTTCTTAGATAAAGAGCTTAAGCTTTTATGTCTCTAAACCTTAAAAATGTTACATTTCCTTTTCTGAATTTGATAAAAAGGAAAACTGTGACTATAACTATCTAGTCTGCAACCCCATCAAAGACCTGAGAAGGATGAACTATTACCTGAGTAAACAAGAAGTGCAGAGCAAGCAACTTCAAAAACTATAGAGATGGCAGAAACAGCTGCCTGGAGAATCACACAGCCTACAGTACATCCGACTACCTACGAGTCTGGCAAGCACATCCACCGTGACAGATTCTTTTTTCGAGTTCCCATCAAGAACTCCTGTCTAACTTCTTCTGCCTACCTATCGGTCATTCCGCTGTTTATTAAACCAATCAGAAGGTGCCTTAGGCAGGTGGTGTAAAACAGAGACATCTTCACAGAGTGGAATCAAATATCCTGCAACAAGTTTGCTTATAAGAACACTTGGGAAAACTCTAAAGTAATGAGGTAACAAAAGTTTCCCAAAACAGTAG
Organism: Alexandromys fortis; assembly: GCF_014885135.2. Taxonomy (NCBI): domain Eukaryota; kingdom Metazoa; phylum Chordata; class Mammalia; order Rodentia; family Cricetidae; genus Alexandromys; species Alexandromys fortis. The sequence continues at coordinate 28,214,741 of NW_026067927.1, forward strand.
ACTTAGGACTTTTGGCTGCTCATTAGCCTCTACTAACTAAGGAATATCAGGCAAACTGGAGGCCAGTAGTACATATATGTTATTTTTCCTCATTACTTTTTATTTGTAAGTTTCTCCTTTGCATAGAGTGAGCAGAAATTGAACATTGATCAGTTATATTTTCATTGGCTTCTTTCTACAAAAGAAAATACACAATGGGCTAAGATAGAATTAGGGCCATTCTCTCTTATCATGGGTGGTAGACTACAACAATCGTCCACAGATAATGGTCAATAGAGAGCATTTTAGGTCAACACTAATAATTCATGTATGTCCTTCGAACTTCACCACGGCTCAACTTCTTTGGGTCTATCCTAAAGTCAGAAGGGGATCACGAGCTACCAAAACTATGGTTCTTCAAGACCAAAGAGCAGACTACAGAAAGAACTTTCCAATAGTCTCCAAGGCAAAGTGGGGTGGAGTCGTATCATTCCGCACTCCTCGTTCAGCAGGCAAGATCAGCATTTCCAGGCAGACTAAAGGCAACATCAACCCCTGAGAAAAATCTATGTAAACACTCTGCCCCAGTTAGGGGGAGAGATTTCTAGACACCAAAGCAAAGGTCCCACCACAAACAAAAGGTAAAACATTGACACAGATGAGAGGCTCTGCCACACAAAGATATTTCCTACCAAAGGGAACTAGACCTTTAACATAAACAACTAGGTCTTGTTTTCACCTGCTTGGCTATGAAATGTTGCCTTCTCAGTGGCTTGCAAGGGTTCCTCAGGAGAAGGAAGCATGCAAGCACCTGTTAGAGGTTAACCCCTTTCAGCCCAAGCGCTGAAGGCAGTCGTTGATTTTAGCTTTGTGCTTGCTAATACCGAGTGAATTGCTGTTCTCTCCCCGACTCCAGAGTCTAGGCTGAGCAGGTAGTGGCCTGTCCCCAAGGAAGCAGGGGGTCACCAAGGCAGGGCCCCATCTTCTCTTCCTGCCTGCTGCGCTTCCTCAGACACCTGTCCTGCCCCTTCTCTTAAGGTTTGGTTTGGACTTCCCCACCTCATTTTCTCCATCACTAATTTCAGTAGGTCTTTTGAAGAAGTATTTAAAAATGAAACAGAGAGAAGAAAACTTTCCATGCTGGCTTCAAACTAAAATAATAATGCCAACAACACAGTGCTCAGAGCCGCGCCAAAGAGGTTTGCTCATGTGGTTAAGTGTCTGGCCCCTTTGGCTAAAGTCGTCTTCTATGTGCAAGCAATAAAGTAACACTGATGGAGCGGTCGGTGGAAGAGGACAGAGAGGAAGCCCGAGGTGAGAAAGCTGAACTCCGACTGAGTCCCCATTAGCCATTTTGAAAACACAACTCCTAACAGTGCCCCATCCACGGCCACCCCGACTCACCCTGTTGGTTGTTATTCCTCCATAAGTCAGTCCCGGCAGTCCAGGTTGGCGGCTTGGTGACCCAGATTCAAAAGCTGCAGAGCAAGCAAATGGAAGAGGAGTAAACTGTTGCAGAAATGGAGTTTCCAGAAGGCTGGGTGTCACTTACTAGCTTCATAAATAATAAAGGATTGATAAATAATCCATCGCAAAGAAAGGACTCTCCTTATTGTCGTCACTTCGTGTTTCCCAGGATTTTACATCCGTGGTGCCAGACAGAAACTGGATACGTTGAGGAATTAATTGTGTTTACATTTACTTATTTGATGTGTGTGTGTGTGTGTGTGTGTGTACACAAATGGCAAAATACACATGTAGAAGCCAGAGAAAAAACTTGTCAAACTTGGGTCTTCCTTCTACCATAGTAGGTCCTGGGAACTGAACTCAGATAGTCAGGTTTGGCCGCAAGCTCCTTCATCCACTGAGCCATCTCATAAAGTCCTGGCCATTACATGTTGATTGAATAGATGAATCTATATTTTAAAAACGTGTTGTATTTGCTTATTTTCCTCATAAGTTTTATTTGTTCATTTCTTTTTTTTTTTTTTTTTTTTTTTTTTTTTTTTTTTTTTTTTTTTTTTTTTTTTTTTTTTTTTTTTTTTGAGACAAAGTCTCACAGGGCTGGCCTGGAACTCATTGTGTGAAGCCCAGGCTAGTTTCCAAACATAACAAATCTCCTGCCTCAGCTCACGGCGCGCTGAGATTACTAACGTGAGCCACTATGCTCAGTGTTATAAGCTTTAGATGAAGCACTTTCCTGTGCTTTTGGAAAGGTAATTCAAACTAAAAAGTGTTCATATGATCTTTTATTGTTAAGATATTTTAATGTTTTAATCCCTCTTACATACATGCCTATGCACATGTGCACACACACACACATACACACACACTCACACACATGATGCTAGGGCTAACATGCGGGTATTGTACACACGAGGCGAATGTTATAGTACTGAGTTACATCCTCCTTGCCACCCTTTCCTCTTAAACACAATAGTCCCAGACTGTGTACTAATTGCTATGTTAGCAGCAAACACCCTTTCCTCTGGTAACCAAATCAGCAATGCTTCCCGAGGGATTATACCACAGTGAGAAGTCGACACCACAGTCACAATTATATGGACCGCCCTTTGGAAACTTAGTTTAGGGGAAATAACCTATCAGTAGTGCGCTTGCCTAGAACGCACCGGACCCCACGTTTACTTCTTCAGTGATGCAAACACATAAGTTTAGTGCGAAATAGACTTTCAGAATAGCATTTCACGGAGAGTTACTATGACCCAGCCATGTGCTCTACATGCAAAAACACAGTGGCAACTCAGGTATTCCTATTGATGTACTTTACTTTTTATTTTGATTAAATACTTATACACATAAATTCCTTGTGGAAATATGTGTACATTCTCTATATTTAAATTTTTAAAAGGATATTTAGTACTTATTTTTCCAGGATATCCAGGGCTACATAGAGAGGCCCTGTCTCTCAAACGACAACAGTTTAGTTTATTTTATATGTGTGAGTATTTTGTCTGTATTTTTATCTGTGTACCACGTATGTGCCTTATGCCAACAGTGGCTAGAAAAGGCCATCAGATACCTTGTAAATGAAGTCACAGAAAATTGTAAGACACCAGGTGGGTGCTAAGGGAGATGTCCATCTTTTTTGTTGTTGCTGCTTTGTTTTTTTTTTTTTTAATTTATATTTTATTTTATGTGTATGAATGTTTTGCCGGCACATATGTATGTATACCACATGCATGTACCAAATGTGTGCCACGTGTGTGCCCACAGAAGTCAGAAAAGGGCATTAGATCTCCTAACACTGGAGTTACAGATGTTTGCAAGCTACCATGTGGGTACTGGAAATTGAAACAGGGTGCCTTGAAAGAGCAACCAGTGCTCTTAACCACTGAACCGTCTCTTCAGTCCCTCTGCCTTGTGATTTGAGACAAAATATCTCACTGGATTGTGGCTCACAATTTGACTAAACTGACTGACCAGTAAGTCCTAAGAGTCTTGTTTCCACCTCCCAGTGCTGATTACAAGTACTTGCCAACATGCTAACTGTTTCCTTTCTTTCTTCCTCCCTCTCCCCCCCCCTCTCTTGGCTATTTGCTTCCTTCCTTCCATCCTTCCATCCTTCCTTCCTTCCTTCCTTCCTTCCTTCCTTCCTTCCTTCCTTCCTTCCTTCCTTTCTCTATTGGTCCTGGGGATTGAACTCATGCATATATAAGGCAGGTTCTTTACCACATGAGCCCTGTCCCTAGCTCCAAAAGATAATAAACTGCTATCATTTTTCCTCATGTACTCAGTTCCCTTTGTTCTCTTTTTGGGCACAACTCCCTAGAGGTCTCAGTTCTTCCTTTTACTCTTTCTTTCCTTCATTCATTCCTTCCTCCACATGGTCACGTCCAGGTAAAGATGCCATGATCAGGACTGAAATCCTGAGCAAGTCTGCCTCAGTCTTTCAAAGGGAAGACAACTCAGAGGTCAAAAGAATGTGACAGACTTGGCTATTATTAGCTGTGTGTTTTTTTTAAATCCCAATTATATCATCCGTTAGTTTCCTGTCCATGTTCCAAGGATATCATATTATAAGTTTTGTGTATGAGTGTTTGTGTGTGTGTATGTGTGTGCGCGCACACACACACATGCTTACCTCAGAACATGTGTGAAGGTCAGAAGTCAACTTGTAAAGTTAGTTATCTCCCCCATGTTAGTCCTGGTGATCAAACCTAAGTTGTCAGACTTAGCAGAAATCACCTTTACCCAATGAGCTGTCTCACTGCCTCCATCGTGTGAGTGTGCATGTGTGTGTATGTATGTGTGTGTGTGTGCACGCACGCGCCCATGTGTGTGCTGTGGAAAAATTTTTTGTACACTATGAATATGTATTAATCTCATTGGCTAATAAAGAGTTCACTGGCCTATAGCTGGGAAGGAGGGGGTTAAGTGGGAAAACCAGACTATGAGGATGCTGGGAGAAAGAAGGCCAGAGTCAGAGGAGTCTGGAGTTGCTAGCCAGATGCAGAGGGAACAGGAGATGAATGTGCCATGTTAATAAAGGTATCACACATGGCAGCGTGTAAATAAGGAATATAGGTTAACTTAAAGTGTAAGAGCTAGTTAGTAATAAGCCTGATCTATTGGCTGAGCATTTAGAATTAATATAAGCCTCAGTATGTTTATTTGAGAGTGGCTGTGGGAAATGAAAACTCCACCTACATGTGTGTTTGTATGCAGCATATGTGTGTATATATTTGTATGTGTGGTTGCTCATGTGTGTACACTTATCTTTCCCTATTGCTCCTTATTTTTTAAGACAGGGATTTTCACAGAATATGGATTCATTGATTCAGCAGGACTAGCTGGCCAGTGAGCCCCAGGCTCCATCCTGTCTCTTTTTTCCCCCAGAGCTAAGATTATGGGCATATACAACCACTCCTGGCTTTTTACATAGTTGTTGGGGATCCAAACTCAGAGTTGTCTCCTCAACCCCCAACTCCTGTACTTTTTTTGTTTTGTTTTGAGACAGACTCTCTCAAAAAAGTGACTTGCTCAGGCTGCCCTTAGACTTGCTGCGTAGCCCAGGCATAACCTGAACTTACCAATCAGCCTCCTACACCAATGGGAATATAGTTAGGTGCCACCATGTCTGGCTTCCTGAGTCAAATATATTACCAATAACTAGCACACAAAGAATACCTATGTCACATCTGAAAATATTCCCTAGGGACAGAAACATTGTTTCATTCTTAGGGAAAATTATCTGCACATATATATCCAATTTACTCCAGTTTTGGAAACACCTAAGGAGAAATTAGTCTAGCAAATAAAATCTATCCCTAAAATAAGGGTGTTTTTAGATTACTTGTGTTCACTTGCTTGAATTTGTATTAGGCCTCCTCTCGGTTTGAGCCCACCCGTCTCCTGAAACTCTCTAGCTAGGTCTGGTACACCAGGCTGGTCATGTCTCTCCTCCAGCCCCTGTTTGATTGGGAGATTGGGAATTCTGTGTTTCTTCAAAATCCACAGGAGTTCATCTAGACTGATGTGTGGGGATCAGGGTGGGGTGGGGGGGATGAAGGGGATACACTAACCAAAAACCATTCACAAGCCAAGGCTGGGAAGACTTACCCCTGGGGAAGGTTGTTGCTATTGATAGAGACCAGTTATGTTTATTAACTTGACCCAGCAGCTCAGGTAGTGCTATTGTGACATCAGAATACTTTGTATTATTAAATAAAGTCAAGGGCCAAAGGAGGGGCGCGCAGGCTGAGTGGGAGGTAGAGCTGGAGAGGTAGGCTAATGTCTTCTTATTTTTGAAGGACTATTTGGCTTAAGCTATTGGGAATGTATCTTTTCATTTAACACAGATAAAGCACCAGGGTCTCTTGCAGGTGGGTTGACTGGGAAGAGTCAACTGAGCTGGCTGTCTACAGAGCTCTCTGCTGTCATGAATAAAGAAGAGCCTTCTCCTAAGCAGGATGGTTTTTCTCTGAAAGGTTACTATAGAGATGAAGGTACCAAAGAAATCACAGACTTAACAAGTTGAAAGAACCAAGGAAGTTTTCTTAGGCCAGCCCCATGCCTACATAGGAACCTCTTTGCTTCCCCTCCAAGCTTGTAGGCTGCTTGGGCTTTATTCCATCTGGAGACAGATCCATTCTAAAGGTCACACCAGACAGTTTGCTTTGGGCTACTACTCCCTGGTGAGCCTGGGTGCTGCTCTAGGACTCACCCTCCAGGAATTTCCACTTTAGGGAGATTTTATCAGCAGATCTCACCATGTGAGCCCTTGGTTAGAAATTGAGCTGTGATAGACCTTTCTCTGTCTCTTTGTCGCTCTTCTGTGTCTGTCTGTCTCTGTCTCTCTCTGTATACAGCCAAGTACAACCTTGGGTGTTGTTCCTCTGCCTTGTTCTTTGAGACAAGCTCTCTCACTGACCTGAAACTCATCATTTCTCTGGCCCACACTTTTTTTTTTTTTTTTTTTTTTTTTTTAAGTGTGGATTTTGGGAACCAAACTCTGACTCTCATCCTACTACAGAAAACACTTTAGTCCTTGTTCTGGGCCTGGAGAGATGGCTCAGAGGTTAAGAATACAGGCTGTTATTTCCAAAGGACCCAGGTTTGGATCCCTGCTTCCACATGTGAGCTCACAGTTGTCTGTGACTCCAGTCCCAGGAGAGCTGACCCTTCACACAGACATACATGCAGGCAAAACACCCATTCACATAAAAAAAAATCCTTGTCTTTTGTGAGTGAGTTATCTAATTGGAAATCACTGTTTCCGGTTTCTCACTTACTAATTTATTTATTGAATCTATATTTAGTCAATATTTTCTCTTTTCATAGGAAACTAAGACCCAGAGATCTCAGGCTTTGTTCTCAAAGTCAAAATTTGGTGACTTGATCAGTGGACTAAATTATCTGACTAAAATTCTAGCATTTTTAATTTTTTAAAAAATAAAAAAAGCGCACGTGCACATAGGATTTGTATGCAAAGGTGAAAAGAGGGCTTTGGATCCCCTGGAACTGCTTGACAGATGGTTTTGAGTTGTCATGAGGATGTTGGGAACCAAACAGGGCCCCCCCTGGAAGAGTAGCAAGTACCCTCAACCTTTGAGCCCCCTCTCCAGCCCACAGGCTGTGTTTTTTATTATGTTTGCTTTGAGTGGTTTCTAGAACTCTTATTATTTGGACTAGAAAGAGGGCTCAGCGTAATAGTGCCTCTCTGACAGAGGACCTGAGTTCAGATCCTGGCACACACGTTGGGCAGCTCACAGCTACCTTAAGTCCAGCTACCTTTAAGTCTAATATTTCTGGTTTATGAGGACACTGCGGTCAACTTCACAAATGTACACGCAGACACAGAGAATTAAAAAAACAAGACGCCTAACTGATCGTGGAGTCTAGTGGCCCTTGCCTTTACTCCCAGCATGAGAAGGGAGCAAAGGCAGGCAGATCTCTGGGAGTTCTAGGCCATCCTGGTCTACATAAAGAGTTCCAGGACAGTCAGAGATTATACATACTGAAAGCCAGTCTTAAAAAAAAAAATCCTTTGTTTACCTTTTTAAAATATTTTATTTCCTGTGCACTGGTGCTTTGCCTGCATGTATGTCTGTGTGAAGATGTCAGATCCCCTGGGACTGGAGTTACAGTCTTGAGCTGCCACGTGAGTGCTAGGTCCTCTGGAAGAGCAGCCAGTGATCCTAATGGCTGAGCTATGAGCTGTCTCTCCAGTGCCCCTTTGTTTACTTTTT
>NW_026067927.1:28222637-28225030 GCF_014885135.2 Alexandromys fortis
TATTTATTATGTATACAATGTTCTGTCTGTATGCCTACAGGCCAGAAGAGGGCGCCAGACCTCATTACAGATGGTTGTGAGCCACCATGTGGTTGCTGGGAATTGAACTCAGGACCTTTGGAAGAGCAGGCAATGCTCTTAACCACTGAGCCATCTCTCCAGCCCCTTTGTTTAATTTTTGATGAAAAGAATTCCCTTTTTAAAGTACTAGCTCAAAGAGTTGTTTGAGTCGGAGATCTAGAAAGAGTTCATTCTTCGTCTGAAAGCGTTCTTTTCACTCACCCTTGAAATCTCAGCTGACCAGGACCTGAAACGTAGGCGGATACTCCACACTTACCTTTTCCTTCGGTATCTATTTGGTTATTAATATATCCATTCAGCTTGGGTATGAATTTTCATTTTCGGTTCTGTTTCAGGGTATGGCTCAGTGGCAGCTAAAAGCTAAGCCATCCACGAAGAAAGGTTTGACATTTACAACCGAAAGTGGGAGATCGCAGGACGCCATGCTTTGTAAGCAGGGCAGATGCATCAGATTGACATCAGCAAGCCCCGGAATTTGCACACTATCTATTTACTCCGCCCAGGGAACTTCAGCTACACAGTCTTCAGATGTGGACACTGTCCTTAGTCCCACTTTGCAAGCAGGGAAACTGACGCTCAGGCTAAATGTTTGTCAACATCAGAGAAGAACATAGTGGGGAGAGCGGGGGGGGGGGGGGGGGGGGGGGGGGGGGGGCGGGGGTTCAAAGAAGTCTGTCTTCATTAGAATGTTAGCTGCCCCCTGCCATGAGATGGCTCTGCAGGTAGGGGTGCCAAGACTTCTTATGACCTGAGTTCAGTTTCTGAAACTCACATGGTAGTAGAGGATCGTCTCCTGCAAAGTCTAGAATTCTCTATGTAGACCAGGCTAGCCATGAACTCATAGCGATCTCCCTGCCTCTGCCTTCCAAGTGCTGAGATTAAAGGCGCGCACCACCACACCTGAGATTTTCTTACTGATATATCTGTTTTTTTTTTTTTGTCTTTCACGGGTGTGAGGCTTTCTTTTCCACCCTGGACTTTAAGAATGAAAGTCTTAAGAGTTGGACTCACCCACTCTATGGATTTGGTAGGCTTTGCTTTGCCCAGGTTTTCAGCTCCGTAACTTGGTTGATGGTAGCTTGCAAATGTCTACACATTCTCCATTGTCTTCAGAAGGAAGAGTCCACATAAAGCACCTCACTTCTATTCCGGAGTATCTTGGAAGTGCACCTTCTAGCATGAGGTTATGGAAGGTATCTTAGCTTTTTCCTGCTCTCGCAAGCCCCTCACTCTCTTCAGGGAAACCATCTCTGGAGCGAGGACGTCTAAGCACTATACAGACAGAGGTCTGCCTGATGAGGAAGCACAGCTTGCCAGCTGTGTGGGTGGACCATCCTAAAAGTGGATCCTCCTCCTCCTCCACAACCCTTCCAAAAACTGAGGCTGATGGTAACTCCATGAGACTTGAGCCAGAACTCAAGACTTATATACCTTTGCCTTCTAGATCCACAGAAATTGTGTGAGATGGGGCTGGGCAGAGAGGTGTGCTTTCTTAGCATGCGTGACTCCTTGGGTTTGGTCCCCAGCACCACAAACCAGGAGGTAGTGGCACATATCCATAATTCTAACACTGGGGAGGTTGAGGCAGGAGGATCAGAGAGGTTCAAGACCGTCCTTGGCTACACAGTGAGTTTGGAGTCAGCCTAGGATATGTGACACATTGTTTCAAACACGAAATAAATTGTATAAGATTATGTTAATTGTTGCATTGAGCCAATAGCCCAAGTACAATCCACCACATGACTAATATACTGCCCTGGTTACAAACGTGTGACTCAGCACACGGAAGGAGCAGCATAAAATGCAGGTGAACTGCCATCTTTGTACTGAGGTAGCCGAGGGCAAGTGGCAGGGAAGTTAGCTTTCACATCCTCATTGTTGGGCAGTTTCTCTCACTCGACAGTTGTTGCAGCTTAATAGTCTAACTCTGGTGCTAACTCAGTAGGCCTGCCATATCTGTGGCTAACCACATGCTGCGTAGATTATGCTGAGTCGGTGAGGTAACCCTTTTTTAACCAGCCACACGGATCTGTAACTTTATTTGCTCACTTAAAAAAAAAAGGTATTAAAAATTCAGAAAACTGGCTGGGCAGTGGTGGCACACACCTTTAATCCTAGCACCAGGGAGGCAGGGACAGGGAGAATGTCTTGAGTTTGAGGCCAACCTGGTCTATGGAGTAAGCTCCAGGACAAGCAGGGCTACACAGAAACCCTATCTTGAAAAAAAGAATCCAGGAAATTGGATTTGTTGATCTTCAAACTTCCTGGACTAGTTAGATAGTGACGTACAACCTCCCTCCCTCCCTCCCTCC
>NW_026067927.1:28225071-28231135 GCF_014885135.2 Alexandromys fortis
CCTTCTGGCTGATTCCTCTCTCCCTCCCCCTGCCCCACTCTGTGTTTTGTGACTGGGTTTCTCTATGTAGCCCTTCCTGATGGCCCTGGAATTTGCTCAGTGGATCAGACTGGCCTCAAACTCAGAGATCCTTCTGTCTCTGCCTCCCAAGTGTTGGGATAAAAGTCATGGGCCACCACACCCAGCTCATCAAGGTCTTACTCTGTAGCCCTAGCTTGACTGAACCTCCCATGTACCCCAAGCTGACTTACACATCATAACACTCTTCTACCCCAGTCTCTCAAATGGGAGCATCATAAACTTGAGTATCGTGCCTGAAATAGAGAGAAATTTCAGAAAATCTCAGACAAGTAAGCTGGCTCAATGGTTAAAGGTATTTGTCACCATATTGAGGATATGAGTCTGAGCCCAGAATCCATGATAGGAGAGAAATGACTTCCACAGATGTCCTCAGATTTCCACACACATGCGCTAACATACATGTACATATACATACACACAGATAAATAAATAAACAAACAAACAAATAAATAAATAAAAACAGCATCTCCATGATTTGGCTTGGGCAGGAGTTTAGGACACAAAGCCCCAAATAACTGCTTCTGTTGTCATAGCTACCATTTCCAGGTGTTAAAATCTAAATAGCTTTGCCAGACACGGTGGTACACACCTTTAATTCCAGGGGAGACAGATGTAGGAGGATCTGTGAGTGCCAGGACTACATAGAGAGACCCTGTCGCAAAAAAACAAGTAAACAAAAATCTAAACAGCTCAAGGCATTAGGGGGTGCAGTGAGGTCAGTCGGTTAATATTATGATAAACCCAAAACAACTTTTTAATTGCCAAGTTAATCTAATATAGTTTCTAAGGAGCTCTTTCGAGACTCGCCTTTTTAAATATTACTTTTTCCAACTACGAATGAGAATTCCTAAAATGAAGCTGTCACTACAGAGACTGAGTGACTGATTAGAATTTCAGTATTGCGGAGAGATTGGAATGCTGAAGGTCCAAAGGCTGGTTACCTTATCTTGGGCTAGTTCCAGCCTTCTGGATCAGCCATTCCTTGCCCACCTCTGAGTCTGAGCTAACATCCTTTGACTAACAGATAAAAACCTTTTAGACATTTATTAACAGCCCACTAACTTCCACCAACCCCAAGTCTAAGAATGACACCAGACAGCATCTTGGGCCTACAGAAAAGCTTTCCCCATCCTGCTGTACCTGCCTCTCTGATGTACCCACCAATGGATTTTAAACTTGCCTTGATTTATGACTTTCTCTGTTCCGTAAAACTTCACAGAACGACTTTCATGCTGGAACATGGAATTTGTGGTGACCTCAAAATGGCTCCAGAATAAACTATCTCTTATTCCCTTTAAGATGATAGCTGTCTTTTTGTTTTTTTTTTAATCCTTTTTGCATCAACACAAGATCCATAGTCTTATCAATTAGTCTCCCAACATCTTCAAGAACAAAGCCCACGAAGGAGTCCAGAATTCCTTTCTCTGCATGCAGAAAACTCCAAGATGGCAGCAATTGCCTACGGACTCAGGTTCGTGACTGAGACACAGCCTGTGTCTTCTCTAAGAGGGCAGTTTACAAGGGCACAGGCACCCAAACAGCCTCTAGGCAGGAAAAAACTGGTTTATCAAGAATACAGAGTGGTGAGAGAGCTGAGTGTCTCAGAACGCATGGTGTGCATGTGCGCATTCATGCGTGCACGCCAGTATGGGTGCGTTTAAGAAGTTAGATTACACTGCACACATCTCATCCTGGAAGCAATGACAAACGGTTCTCAAACTTGTACCCTTTTCCCTCCCCTCAGAGGATCAGACAAATGACAAGCAGGTGAAGTTTAGACTTTGGGCTTTCACTTTCACTCATATCCAGACTCTGCAAAAGGGCAGATCTTGCCTCTTGCTCTCCGCGGCATCTTCTGGTTTCACCTCCCCATGGGAAATGGGGCAGAGAGCTTCAGGACTTCTGCTGAAGAGGCTGTTGTTGTTGGAACTGGCAGTCTCTCTTTAGGCTAGAGAAAACCTGACATGAATTGCAGTATATTACAAATTATTGTTTTTTTGTTGTTGCTATTATTATTATTGTTTTTTTTTTTTTTTTGAGATGTGGTCTTACTATGCAGCCTTGGCTGACTCTGAACTTGCTGTGGTCCTCCTGCCTCTGCTTCTCAAGTGCTGGGATTATATGCATGTGTCACCATGCCTGTTTTTGCTTTTTTCATTTTTGGTTTTTAATCTGGGACACGAGCAGCACATTACAGAAAGATGGGTGTCGCTGATACTGTAGGAAGTTTGGGGTGAATGAATAAGAAAGCTTTCTATCCAACTGGGTCCCAACTCTTGCTGGTGTTTGCTCCAAACGACAGTAAGGGCTCTTGTTCCACCACATCTTTCGAGATCCTTCCATTACACAACTGAAAAGCTTGACTTTTCATTAATTTACTTAATGATTTTTTTAATGTGCACTGGTATTTTACTTGTATGTATGTCTGTGTGAGGGTGTCAGATGACCCAGAACTGGAGTCACAGACAGTTGTGAGCTGCCTTGTGGGTGCTTAGAATTGAACCTAGATCCTCTGGAAGAGCAGTCAGTACTCTTAACCACTAAACTATCTCTCCAGCCCCTCAGCTTGACTTTTAAAATAAAGTTTAATCACATAAATAGGTAACTAGTTGTCTCCTCAGGGTTCTAAGGCTCAAATAGCATCTTTTAAAATAAGTATTGCTTGGGAAGTATAATTTAGAAGATAATATCGGTCTGTCATTAATGAATCTTTTTCTAAATTTTATTTATTTATTATACATACAATGTGCTGCTACATGTATGCCTACATGCCAGAAGAGGGCACCAGATCTCATTATAGATGGTTGTGAGCCACCATGTGGTCGCTGGGAATTGAACTCAGGACCTCTAGAAGAACAATCAGAGTTCTTAACCATTGAACCATGTCTCTAGCTCCCTCTTAAAGGTATTTTTTATAAACGGTTATTTTTCCCATAAGTCAATGCTGCTGTGCCTAACTTTTTTACAGGAACACTGGGGATCTGAACTCAGGCCTTCATACTTCAACACCACGCACGCACTTGCCCGTGTGAGCCATCTCTCCAAGCCCCTAAACTGTCTGAGTTACTAACAGATCACATGACTGCTTTCTCCCCTCAGCCTACTGTATTTCAATGAGTTTTCCGTTCCCTTGGACTGTTTTCTCCTGGAAGTCCACACAAGGCACTCGTTGGTGTAGAGAATGTTGTCTTCATTTCCTGGAAACGTCAATAAACCTGCTTTTCTATAAAGACTCGGCAAGGGCATTGTTAGCGCTGGTCCACAGGTGGCCGGGCCTGCCATTTTTTTTGTTTTTTTGTTTTTTTTTATTTTCGAGACAGGGTTTCTCTTAAGCTTTTTTTGGTTCCTGTCCTGGAACTAGCTCTTGTAGACCAGGCTGGGCCTGCTATTTGTTGTCAGGATTTGTTCAGAGACAATTCATGCCCTACCTGCTCCAGAAGGCCCTGGAGCTGCTGGTCAGTCGGCAGCTGTCATGGCACACACTGCTGTCTCCTGTAACTGCCCTCTTCAAGTTGAGCCCTTCCAGGTCATGCTATCATGCAGACCACAAAGGGAAGGGGGCAGCGGAAATGTGGCCTGAACCCCGGCTTTGCCACAACCCCATTGTCAACCACTCTGCCTTGGCTCTCCATTTACCCAACACTTTACAACTCTGGCGCCCATAGGCCCGGTGCTGTCAGGTGATCAAGATAAACATCAAATGTGCCTAGGACAGTATCTCGGTGACACTAAGCCCTCAATACATTAATAAATGTTAGCAGGCCCCTGACACCTTAGTGGTGTGGTGTGTATGCATGCAAATACAATAAATAAATAAATAATGGCATGTGTGGGTATATAGTCTAGGGGACAACCTTGGGGTCATCCTCAGACATTGTCCAACTTGGTTTTTGAGGCCGAATCTCTCACTGGTCTGGGATTCGCTGATTAGACTAAGCTGGGTGGTAGGTGAGCCCCAGGGACCCACCTCTCTCTGCCTCCCCAGGACTGAGATTACAAGCATGCACCACCATGCCTAGATTTTTTTCTTTAAAAATGTGGGTTCTGGGTATTGAACTCAGGTCCCCACACTTGCACAGGCAACACTTTATCCACTAAACTCTGACCCCACCCCATGGTAATCTTATTAAGAACAGACACTCAGTGCTTTAAAATCTGAATTAGACAGTTTGTATTCTAAAACACACACAAATCTGTACCAATTAAATACAATAAACTTGAAAGGGAATATAAATTACAGCTTCTCTCTTTGTTTTTAACAGAAGATAGTGAAACACTACAGTCAGCTCACTATACACACAAAACAGCAGCTTTTCAATAAAATCTCCCGTATGGCCCTCACCAACGCTAAGGATTTAACAAAAGTACAGCAGGCCGCACACACGCCTCCCTTTCTCTCACAACACACACGTAGCTGTACACGGAGGTCCACTGCACAGGCGTCTGCAGAATAAGTACATAAAATATTTTTGTAAAAATTTCCACACGCAATCCTACAATGTCTCTGCTTGCAGGAGAGTTTGAAAATGAAAAATACGACGACGGAGTGGTCCATATCCAATCCCCCTTCAATCGAGGTGACGTGCAAACCTATGAATTTGATAGCTCGGTCCGTCCCGTCATCATTTTCTGGAAGCAAGCAACATGGCAAAACCACATCACGATGGAATTTACCAATCTGAAACAAAGTGATAATGAGAAGCCCTAAACCAAGACTCCTCCCCCAGCGCCCCTCCTCCACTCTTGGTACAGCTTTGGGTTTGCTTGTTGTAATACTGCCCTGTGCATTCCGCCTGCTTAGATGGGCTGAATAGGGTATAGGAAAGCTAGGCTAGAGCAAGAGCCCCAGCCATTGTCAACAGTCAATATCAAGTCAGCAGGTATCAGGCTAGGTGGAAGACCAAAGGTTATAGCTGTGAGATTTCTCAGTGTGCTTAGGAAATGGGACAGGGGACAGGGCAGCACATGGCTGGGTAGCCAACGGTAGTATGGCACCAGACTGGAAGTGAGATTATATACTCACACAAAACAGAGTGGACAGCAAAGACGTTCAGTCTCATAGGAGTTCTTTGGTTATAAAGAACAGCGCCGGCAACCGTCTCTATAAAGAGGGATTAAGAACCTCATTCTTAGATAATAAAATAGTTTTTTTTTTCATCTGCTCGTGTCAAAGCAGTCATCAGGTCGCTTTGTAACAAAGTCCAGTACCTTGTGATTTTTGACAAATCACTTATCTGCATTTCAATGTGCAGATATGTCTCTGAACAGACATACCATAGATACACAATTCACATACATAATATATATTATTTATAAAAAGACAAATCAGAGCATTGACTCCAGAGTCTGCAGTAAGAACTGATTAAAAATGTACAAGAATAAAGTTTGAGTCTGTGGAGGTCTTTACACAGTGGGGGCATGTAGGAAGTGCAAACGACAATACTGCCACACAGGTAAGCCGAGATTTCGGTTCTCTTCCTTTCTGGAAAGAGCAGAGGCTGTGATTCGCCATGGGACAAAGTGCTGCTTCTCCCACTGGGGAGGGGAGGTGCCAGGCTACCCCAGTGCTGGTCTGAGGTCGTGCTGAGTCACAGCTGTCCCGTGCGGGGTCACACAGGGGGTGTGTACTGTCCCAGGGCAGGAGTGGGGAAGCTGCCGAGCTGTGGCCTGCAGATGCATGGCTGTCTCCTACCATGTGGCCGTGGTTTCCTGGAATACAGAGGATGATGAGTCCAAGCTCCCTGTCCCCATTTCCCTACCCCACACAGGACCATCCTCTCAGGGGCTTTCTCACTGAATTTATTATGGAATCTCAGAATCAGGTGAAGCATCTGTAGGAAGTGATCCATGTTCTTAGTAATTTCATCATTTAAACAACAACAACAACAAAAAATTTAGAAAACAAAAAGGTTCCCAAATAGACTTCTGGTTTTCTTTTATATCACTTAAGTACTTGAGAGTTGATTTTTTTTTTTTTTTTTTT
>NW_026067927.1:28232358-28326193 GCF_014885135.2 Alexandromys fortis
GGGGGGGGGGGAGAGGAAGAGAGAGGGAGAGAGAGAGGTCTTTAGCAAGGACTCAATTTCTCAATTTTCAATTTTCTGGGATGTTTCACAATGAAACTCTTCCTTCTTGTGTTCTGATCCATTGGGGCAACGAAACAGCAAAGACTACATCCCCTCTTTTCTTTTCAACAGGCCAGGCTACTCACAATGGGACCTCGGACATCCTATCTCTTTGGATGTCACCCCTGGGGTCTGAGCAAACTTTATGTCCCCTGCCCCACCCCTTACGAAGTAGAGCCTTGTGGGTGGAGCAGTTCCTGAGGGTTTCATCTGGCTTCTCCATAGTCCTCTAGTGAGTATTTAGGATTGAGAAGAAAACCTAATTCAGCTCTAACAAACTGAGCAAAACAAACCAGGCCGGTGATGCAGCACAGCTGGTTAGAGGGATCACCTAGCTCGCATGAAGCCCTGGGTTCCATCTCTAGCATAGTGTAAATGGTAGGTGGTCGTGCATGCCCGTAATCCCAGCATGGGACAGGTGGAGGCAGGACAAGGAGAAGTGTGAGGTCATCTTTGCATCCAGGGAACTGAAGACCAGCCTGGGCTAGAGACCCTGTCTCAAAAACAGTACAAAACAAAACAAAGAAACACAACAACAACAACAAATGAAACCGAGAAGAAGAAAAAAAATCAGACGGGCTTTAAGATCAGTGCGAAGGACAGGAGGACTTGGTGCAAAGTCACACCGGCTAGCAGTCACAAAGATGAACAATGAGCTTCTCCATCTATGTTGCCTGCTACTAGCATTCTCACACATGGGAAGACCTTTTTGGACTTTAACAGACTTCCCTTACCCAGGCATAGGGTTTCTAGATTATACTCTAGCATTCTGGAGGCAGAGTCAGACAGTCTGAACTTCAGGCCAGTAGGAGCAACAGAATTGCTGAGTGCGCTGTTTGGAGCGTTGCTCCAGAAGGCACAGAGAGAAGCACTGGCAGGGACAGGGTCTCAGCAAAACCAGGAGTGGCACCATGGGTGTGGCTGTCCTATCTTCCCTCACCAGGCACGGGTGCCTCTCTCCTGTCTGGCAAACTGTTTTGCTGAGCCTGTAGTTTTACACAGGCGTGGGATGAAAAAGGAAACGCGAGTGGGAAGAAATGGCAGTCCTTAGGAACAGAACGCTAAGCAGCGGAAAATCTATCGCTGTAATCTACTTTTCCTTAAGGAAACCCAGTTAGCTCCGGTGTGAAAACTAAACAATGCTGAAATCATCCAAAGCTCAAAGCTCAACTAACTGCTCTGGAAGCAGCGCCTTTCCACCTAAGGGCACCAAGGTTTAAAAGGCCAGTTCTACTCTGAAAACTGGTGGGTTTTCATTCATATTGTAACATCTCTGAAAGTGTGTTTCTCGCAGTTACTGATAATGTTTTCTGGGACACAACTCAAAGCCTTGAACATCTCTGAATTATACTAATCCAGCCCACTGTTCTCTTGTGAGTGTGTGTGTGTGTGTATGTACATGCACACCAATGAATGCCACATGGAAGGTGAGGTCATGTGTCTTACTCTATCCCTAACCTTGACCTCATTTTGTTTGCTTGTTTTGTGACAGGATCTTATTATGTAGCCTGGCTGTCCTGGAACTTCATATGTAAATCAGGCTGCATTCCACTTGTCTCTGCCTCCAGAGTGCTGAGATTATGACATGTAGCTAACGACCTTAATTTTTGAGACAGGACCTTAGTGAACTAGGAACTTGATGTTCTGACCAGCCAGCAAGACCCCATGATCCATCTCTCTGTTCAACATCGCTGTGAAGAACTGGAGCTACAGAGGAAAACCACTCTGCTTGGTTTTCCCATGGGTGCTGCACACCTGAACTCAGGTCCTCAGGCTCCAATACTAACGGAGACTGTGACAGCCAAAGGAATTACAGAAGTGATGAACTATGGTAGATGCTACCAGATTGTCTTGAGTTAACCAATAAGCACCCGAAGGACCAAACATGAAGATTACCTCTTGAGTCTGACACAGCCCATCCGCCAACCAACCATTTTCCAATTAAAAAACAACAGTAATAACAAAACCCAACAGCTATGGTTCTGCTTTGGTTCCCAAACCAGAGCTGTGGTCACACAGCAGGCGAGCAGGACAAGTTGGGAGCTTGCTCTGCAGTGGACCCATCTTCCGAATCACTGAGATCAGATGAAGCTCAGATGAAGCTCTCCTGCGAATCTCACTGTGGTGGCCAGCTTTGGTGAGTTGGTGGCCAGTAAGCTGAGTTCACTGGGAACCCAAAGGGCCACCTCTGGGAATGGTTACCTGCTCTTTATCTACCTTGGAATGCAGCTGGTCAGCATCCGGGGGTCCATCTGGGACACTTTTATGGTCTGTTTCATCTGGTAGATCCGTTCTACCAGAGGGCTCTCCAACAGAGCAACCTGTCAAACCATCGAAGTCTCTGCCATCAGACACACCCATGAACTCTGTGAAGGAATGATCCTCTAGTATGTTTGTAGTGTGTTCTACAGTCACCTCTCCTGGGCAGAATTCTCTGGCTAGTTGGCCATTTTTGCTGGGGCCAGCATCCAGTTCTGAACATGAGGCAGTCCTGCACGGCATTCTGGAATTTATCTCAGGGATGCTCTGGGGTGATGCATCCCCCTTGGGTAAGGCACTGCTTTCCTCGTGTGGCACGGTGATTGTCTGATCCTTCCCCAAGCCTCTTTCTACTTCGGTAGGCTCTTTATTTGAAGCTGGTCTGAAGTCAGGCGTAAGTGCTGGTCCAGAGTGCTCACTACACTCAGAATCCTTTGCAGAGATGGCTAGCTGGTCTGAGCTGTCGCTGGAAGGGACTGCCATGTCAGACAGAGTGGCATTGGAGGCACTATGGGAGAAGTAGCCACTGGTGAGGCTGCTGGTGGTTGGGCTCCGAGACACCGCTTTCTCCAAGACACTTGAGTCTGTCAGGCCCACTTTAGAAGACCACTCCCTGTTCTCCAAGCTGGCGTTGTAAACACTGAAGTCAGCAAACTCCACGGGCACATAAGGCTGTGGGTGCATCAGCTTCCTGTTAATAGCTTCCAGCTCATTTTCCTCCTCTTCGGAGTCCTACAGAAAGGAAGCCAAAGACAGTTGTTAGCTCCTTATAGCAACTGTCTGATTGAGACATACATTCCCATCCCCATGATCCTTCCCTCCCTCCCTTTATTCCATGTTTTTCACATCATTGAGACTGGCCTTGACTGGTCAATCCTCCTCCCTCAATCTCAGGGAGCAGGGAACTATGGGTATGGATCCCCCACCAGACCCAGCCTCTCTGTCTTAAGTATAGTCAAATCTTGTCATCTATGGCAGTAAGTATCTTATTCTCAGAGACTTGTGAATATAAACCCACTGTTGCCTAGCAGGAATATGCATTTATTTCTTCTGCGTCTACTCAATGCTCATTGGAAGGCCATCTGCTTCTGGTTTAAGGAAAGGAACTGGATGGAGGGCAAATGTTAGCTGTGTCATTTTTCCCCTCTTAGTCAGTGAGCAGAGGCATAGTCTGCCTGGGCAGAGGAGTGAGCTCCTTTGTTTGGTCTGACAATCTTCAATCCAGGGAAGCAGAGTACAGGAGATTCAGGCCCTCTGGGGAAGTTTCTGAACTCAATTATGAGGTCTGTGCAAAGCTCAGAACCCTGCACTCAGTATTTCACTAAATGCTGTGACACAGAAACATGCTAACACTTCAATTACTGATTTCCTGGGTCTGTGAGAAGCAGAGAGAGGCTTGGCTAGAAAGCAAGGGAGGCAGAGAGTGAATGCAAGAGAATTCTCCAGCATTGAGTAGTTTGGGAACTGGCAAAGATAGTCAGAATACAAAAGGGAGTATAACTCAGCCTCTGTCCAACAAATGATACATTTATTTTGTTTTAAAAATTCTGTAAGTATTTAAATTTGTTTGTCTATTTATTTTATATATGTGAGTGTTATTTATGTCTGCAAGTACATCCGTGTACCATGTGAGTGCCTGATGCCTGAGCAAGTCAGAAGAGGACACTGAAGAACTATCTGGCAAGAACCCCCTGCATACCTTCTGCTGTCCTGAGGGTTGGGAACACAGATGCTGAGAAGGGACATGGTCCCTCCTTCAGTAAGGTATACCTGTGAGTCCTTATTCCAAGACTAGTCCTGAGCTCCACTAACTTAGAAATCACAGAAGCAGCTTTATTTTCCCCATTACCCAAAACATCTATAGAAACCCAGATGCAAACATCTGCCTTCTTCACTAAGGATGCATAGGGGGTGGGTATATTATTTAGATGAGAAAAAGGGGAGGTCACCAAAATGAGGCAGGTGGCTATTCAAATACAGATATAAATTTCCTCTGTTGAATTTTATAGTAATATTTTCTTTTGTATCTCAAAAACATATGAGATTTAAATACCCCCAAATATAGTTGACTAGGGCTGGGGGCATAGTTCAGCTGGTATCGTCCCTGCCTAGCATGTGTCTGATCTCCAGCACTGCATAAACCAGGTGTGGTGGCACAGGCTTAGACTCAAGCACTCAGAAGTTCGGAGCTGGAAGATCAGAAGTTAAAGGTCATCTTCAGCTTCATAGTGACTCTGAGACCAGCCTAGGCTACATAGTGACTCTGAGACCAGCCTGGGCTACATAATGACTCTGAGACCAGCCTGGGCTACATAATGACTCTGAAAACAGCCTGGGCTACTTGTGACTTTGGGACAAGTCTGGGCTATATAGTGACTTTGAGATCAGCCCGAGCTACATAGTGACTTTGAGACCAGCCTGGTCTAAATAGTGACACTGAGGCCAGCTTGGGCTACATAGTGACTTTGAGACCAGCCTGGGCTATATAGTGATTTTGAGATCTTCCTGGGCTACATAGTGACTTTGAGGCCAGCCTGGGCTACATGAGACTCTGGCTTAATTTTTTTTTAAAAAAAAAAAAAGTGGTTTTTTTTTTTTTTGTATTTTTTTTTTTTTGGTCACTTCAACTTAAACGTTAATTTTCAGTTTTAAACTGTTTAACTGAGAACTGGAAGCACATTTGGTGGCACATGATTAGGGCATGCAAGACCTTAGAACTCTTCCAAAGTGGCGCGGGGGGGGGGGGGGGGGAGGCAGTATAAATTAGTTGAAGAAATCAGCAACCTCAATTCCTTGGCTACCAAAAGGTAAGTATCAAATACCAATGATAAAGTTTTTGAAATTAACAAAACAAAATCTTTGGAATCTTTGTATCTTTTGAGGCAGGTTTCCCTGTGCAGCCCTTGGGTGGCTTGCAAGTTGCTACATAAACCAGGCTGGCCTTGACTCACAGAGATCAGCCTGCCTCTACTTCCCCAGGGATAAGAGTAAAGGTATGTGCCATCAGGTTCACTTAGGATACAAGTGCTCTTGTATGCTGATCTTTAGATGCTTTTAAATTAACTAACTCTTGGGCTGGAGAGATGACTCAGAGGTTAAGAGAACTGACTGCTGTTCTGGAGGTCCTGAGTTCAATTCCCAGCAACCACATGATGGCTCACACCCATCTATAATGAGATCCGGTGCCCAGAATATAATAAAAAAAGAAAGTTAAAAAAAAAAAACTAACTAAGGGGCTGGAGAGATGGCTCAGTGGTTAAGAGCACTGGCTGCTCTTCCAGAGGTTCTGAGTTCAATTCCCAGCAACCACATGGCTCACAGTCAGCTGTAGTAAGATCTGGTGCCCTCTTCTGGCCTGCAGGCATACACACAGACAGAACATGGTATACATAATGAATAAATATTTTTTTTAAAAAATTAACTAATTCTTTTCTTTTCTTTTCTTTTCTTGTTGGGTAGTGAGATGGCCCAGTGGGTAAAGGTGCTCATCACCAAGCTGGTGGACCTGAGTTCAATCCCTAGGACTCACAAGGTGAAAATAGATAACCAATTCCTACATGTTGTCTTTTAACCTCCACACAAGTGCTGTGGTGTGTGCACATCCACATATATGCATGCATGTACAACTAAATAAATGTAATAAAATTGTACTTTAAAAGCTGGAAGGGGGCAGTGCTGTAGTTTGAATGAGAATGGCTCCCAAAGGCTCCTATGATTGACTACTTGGTCCTCAGTTGGTGGAACTGCTTGGGAAGGGCTGTGGGAGTGGTTTTGTGGAGGAGGTGGGTCACCAGGGACCATCTTAGGGTCTGAGACTTAAGCTCTGAGCTCTTTCTGCCATTTGTCTTCACGCTGCCATCTCTCTAAAACTGCCAGCCCAGTTACATGCTTTCTTTCCTAAGTTGCTTTGGTCATGGCAAGAGAAAAGTAACTAAAAGTAACTAATGCAGCCTGGGAGGAATGTAGCTCTCTTGGTAAAGGACTCACTGGCACATGGAAGGCACTAGCATTAGGGAAAGAAAGGGAAGGATCCCCACCCCCTGGCCAAATGGATGGGTTGGGATGGGATGTTCTTTCCCTGTGTGGTGGTCAAAGAACAGAGCCTGAACAGACTAACGGTCTTGTTCATCAGCCCTTTCCTGTAGTTTTAGATTCTGGATTCATCATATTTAGACTGAAAATTGAATTTCAAGTTTTACTCTTCTTTATTTGTTTAAGCTAGCAAAAATAATGCAATTCTCTAAGCCCAAGAGTAGCCAGTACAATTAGCCACTAACAAATGATTTATTGTGCAAGGAGAGGCAACCCTCAGCCAAGGATCAGCGGCTTGAGGACTTTCATCTTTCTGAAATATCGTTTGCTGGATGGCATTAGCAGCCATTATTTTAATGAGTAGACATGTATCAAACTCATTAAGATAAGGATTATTTCTAAAGGATGAGAGTGACCCAGGGAAACCTGAGAATCCATGGACTCTAGGGGAAGAAGTTCAACTAGGAAACAGGCTAAAGACAGACGAATTACATATGCCAGAAAACAAACCCCAAAACCTCAGTAGGGATTAAATGGTTTACAACATTTAAGAAAGATTGAAAGTTTGCTGAAGAAATGCTTTCAAGTAGGAAAAAGAAAAGAGTTTTCTGGCTTATAATGCATGTTGGGGGACTTTAGTTAGATGGGATATATCAAAGTGTCAGAATCATGAAGGACACCGAACTGTACCTGCCTACAAATGACTTAAAAGCAAAAGAAGTTACAACCCAACCTAAATGTGGAACATGGAGTCCAAACTCTCAGACTTCTCTGTAGTTACTGCACTTGAGATTTGATGTATTTCCCATTTAACTTATAAAGGTGATTATTTCTCTATAGATAAAATGCTCTGATTAAAAAATGGAGGGAGGGGGACTAAGCCCATTATTGAAGCAGTGACTCTCAGTAGGGGGTGTCACTCACACAGTGGATGCAATTTCCGCTACCACTACAATCAGGTTATGGAGGTTTGTCAGAAATGGCTCAAGTTCAGGGCTGCCTGCCAGGGCTCCCAGCATGCCTATGAAGGTCCCAGGGTCTGGAGGCAGAGCACTGAACTTCACTCAGTTATGAAGACTGTAGGTCTGTGTCTTCTAGTCTCGGTAACTGTGTGACTTGGGGCAAATTGCTCTATCATTCCTGACCTCTGTTTCTTCAGTGAGATGAGAGGAAACCATATGTTGCCTGTGCAAGACCAGAGAGGGGTATTGAGGATTCAGGGGGAAAGGACTGACTTTCTTACTGCTATTCTCTGTGTGTCATGACATAAAAAAAAAAAAAAAAAAAAAAGACAAGTTCGGGATGGAGAGATGGCTCAGTGGTTAAGATCACTGGCTGCTCTTCCAAGTTACAAGAGTCAGACATAGCCAGCTATGGTGGCACAAGCCTACAATCCTACACTCAAGGGGCCAAAGTAGGAGGATTGTGAGTTCAAGGTCATTATGGGCTCCATAGTGAGACCCTGTCTCAAAAAAAAAAAAAAAAAAAAAAAAAACCCAAAGAAACCAAACAAAACAACAGAGGAAGGAAATAGCTCGTGTCCATTTCTAAGATGGGAAATAAAATGGAAATTTCCCAAAGAAAATAAAAACCTCAGTTCAAACAAGCAAGGCACTCAGACTTTACCAAAACACCCCAGAAAATTGGCAAACAGAACAAAGTAGTAGAACAGCCCAGAGACAGTGCATGCGCAGCAGCTTCTCCACGGACAGCAGAGGCAGCTTTCTCAAGTCAGATCCCAGCAACAGAAAACCCTGCGCAGCATCCACACGTGATGCATTTGGTCACATGGAGATGAGGGCTGCTTGAGGTGTCTTGGGTCAAGAGAATCTGGGGCCACCCTCCACTCTGCCTGCTGGGATGGGCTTTCTTTTAAGTTAGTTTAAGGAAAGTCAGGGAAGTAACCATGGCAAGCTGTGTGAACTGCACATCTGATGAACCACACATCTGTGGGAACCGCACATCTGCATGAACCGCACATCTGCATGAACCGCACATTTGTGGGAACTGCACCTCTATGTGCTGGGCAGTACCAGAAGGAGCACCTGGCAGTCTCTGGTGGGTGCTGGACCAAAATAAACGGTTTTAATTTTGTGTCTCTACAACCCAGGGGTGAGAGTCCTGTCCGCCCACAGACAGACCCAGGCAGATAACAACCAGACAGCCTGAGGGTAAAGGCAGAGCCATCGGCCCTTTGAGTGCACCCAGCAGTTCTTAGTAAGACAGTGGACAGTGAGGTAAGTGGGGACGGCTCTTTGAGACCCATGGTGGTGAAGGAGCAGTCTCTGGCATGGACCCTCTGTGCCATCAGAAGCTGGGACAGATGAACAGAACTCAGAAGCGGGTGTGTAAGGAAGGGTATGCCTTTTCTTCCTCTCCTGTGTTAGCAGAGGAGGCACTGCTTTATGACCCAGGCAGCAGCTGAGCATGCAGATGAGAGGGCCGCCGTAGGACCTGCTGAAGATGCAGTTAGTGTTTGCACAGTGTGGCCACGGCTAATGGATCTTACACTGATGCACCCAGGAAAGGGTCTGACCCTGCTTAGCTGGGAGACTCCTCGCATGGCTCAACATAGCAGCTTACAGGCAGCAGTGGACATCAAACAGCCTCTTGTTGCCCCAGGCTGGTGTCCCATCCAGTCCCTACCCCAGGCTAGGAAGCCACAGCAGAGGAAAAGCAGAGTTTCCAGGTTTACAAACCTTCAGGTTTAAAAAAAGTATTGGTTTTAAATTGAAGTATAACTTATAATCAAAAGTACCAGGGATAATGGTACTTGAAAACTGACATTTCAAATGTTTTATTTTTATTCATTTACTCGGAGACAGGAGCTGGCTCTACAGTCCAGGCCGGCCTTGAACTTTCCATCTCAGGTGTGAGCTGTCCCTCCCAGTCCTTTGAAAACCACTCTAAAAGTCAGGCTGAGAACAAGCAAGTTGGACTGTATTTCGCCAGGTAGGTAACAAAAGCTACGGGACCTGGAGCGATGGGGATGTGGCTGATGACGATGGCGACAGAGCGGCTACAAGCTACACAGTTATCTTGGTAGCAGCAACACAAGAAGCTTTCAAACACACCCACAGCTAAGTGCAGGATTACTTACGCCAAGTAAATGCAATTCCTCTAGGTAGATTAACTTCAGAATCTGGGCAGTACGCACAGACACATCGGAGAGATTTTTGGTTAAAATTAGTTCAACTGATTGTGTTACGCTTTCCTTTAAAATGACCAGAGCCCTCAAAGGTGCCTTCCCCCGTTAGCTAAGGAAACTTAACTGATGTAAAAAAACAAGCTAAATAAACATTTAGAGGAAAATCACAGGTCACGGTTACATTCATGCAAAACGTCATTATCAAGAGTCACATTTCCTTGTAAAGGCAAGGCTCCAACACATGTCTTAATTTCTTTGACAGCATTTGGAAGGCAGACTGCAAAAAGGGTTTCCAACCCACCACCAGGCAATATGACGGAAACATTCCAGAACTTACAATCTTCTCCTCAGGTTTGCTATTGTGTTCTACTGGCATGCTGCTGCCATTGCTTCCTGGGGGTACAATGCAGCCAGGGTTATGTGCCTGAGATGAAGACATGCTCTGCAAAGGTTAAGACACACAGATGCATCACACACAAGAGACGATCACAGCCAAAATATCTACTAAGTACGTGCATGTTAGAAAGAGCAACGACACCACTGTCATTACGTGTGAGTAACGCGGCAGCCAATGTTACGGATCAGAGTTAAACTACTGGTGAAATAGGAACAGAACGCACATATTCTGCGGCCAGACACATCATTAGTTTTATCAACAAGTAAATACATAAAGGCCCGTCGAGTTTTCAAATATCTACCGGGCATCACTTTTCTCTCTTGAAAGATATAAAGGACTGAAACACCGCTGACGCAGAGAAGTAAAGCCGTGGCAGTAATCATCAAAACCTCCTGCCACCACCCGGCATGCTTGAGAGAAAGGCTTCTGAGAACGGGGCTCCACAGAGTGACGTAACCCATGCATGTCTGCATGCAGCATCCAACACGTGACTGCAAACCACTGTTCTCTGAAGGCAGCACCGTTCTGTTCGGTTTGGCACAGGACAGAGAAGTCAAGCATTTACCTCTTGGCTTAGGAGAGGTCTCGCTTCAAGGGCTATCCTTTTCTTATGCTCCTCTTTTACAGGCAGTAGGGGTTTGAAAAACTTTGGTGGCTGAGGAGAGAACGCTTTAAAAGGGCTGACTGTTAAGGCATGTGGATTCTCGGATGGGTAACCTGAGGAACACAAAAAGGACAAGAGTTTATAGACAGCTGAGCATGGTCAGAGGCGCACAGGAAGCCAGGCCATACCCTAGTGTTGGTCCCCAGCTCAAGGATGTATGGAGAAGTGATGATCACAATGGTGTCAGCCTCATCAAGGGAGATGCACACCGATGAGAACAGACGAATGGACCAAGCTCGAGGAAGGAGGGTTACAGGGTGGGGGGTGGGGTATGCCTCAGAAGGGTATGGTTTCTGGCTCCTGGTTTTTCTTCTCTCCCTTGTTTCTTAGGGTGAGAAGTAGCCGCTATCACAGCCTCCTCCCGCTCTGATGCTCTGCTCTTCCCTGCTTTAAAGCATGAAGCAAGGTGGTCTTGGAGCAAAACCTTCGAAACCATGAGCCCAAAGAAACCTTCCTTCCTTAAGTTAGTTTTTCTCAGGTAGCTTGCCACAGCAATGGAAAGTTAATACCCCCATCAGATATATATTCATATATATCTGATATAACAGCAAAAAATAATATGCCAATACTTAGTCCAGCATTCCAATGGATGGAGGCAAGAACAGGGATAAATTAGGCTAGCGAGACAGCTCAGTAGTCAAAAGCGCCTGCCATTAAACCGCTCACCCGAATTCAATCCCTGGGACCCCCATGGTGGAAAGAGAGAGTTGATTCCCCCAAGCTTTCCTGTGATGTGTGTGCTGTGTGACACACTCCTGCTCCCAACTCGTGCAATACAAGGAAATAAATGTAATAACAGTAAAATAGAATAAAATTAAGTCTATGAAGTTACAAAAATTATTAAAGGGCTGATCAGTGAGAAAATGAGAAATAAAAAATTCAAACCTTTTCTTTTAAAAACCATCATTATTATTAATTATTATTGTTATTAGTTATTTTATGCATACGGTTTACCCATATGCAAAAAAAATATTGTTTGCATGTATGTTTGTGAACCACATGCATGCCTGGTGCCCAGGGAGGTCAGAAAAGGGCCTCAGATCCCCTAGGACTAGAGTTTCAAATGGCTTTAAGCAGCCATGTGGGTGCTGGGAATCAAACCCGGGTCTTCTGCAATAGAGCCAGTACTCTTTACCATAGAGCCATCTCTCCAGCCCCTTAACTCTTTTCAAGATCTGGCTTGAGTGCCACTTATTAGACCAATTCTGGCTCCCCAAGGTCTCTGGTGTGTATTCTGCTATCATTTATGAACCTGTGTCAGGTATTAGAGTTGGGTTTCCATAACATTTGAGGGCTACATAAAAGAATGAGAGGTAAATACTCTTTTGGTTAAAAAAACTGATTGAGAATTATGTGTGTCTCAAAACAAGGTCAGAATATGATGGATTGAAAAATGACTTAGAGAATTTGAAATTACAAAAAGGTCTTCTCTTAGGCTGGAGAGTGCCTGCCGAGCATGCACGAGGTTCTTGGTTTGATCCCCAGCACTATGTTTGTGCATGCACAACTATTATTTTGCTATATAGAACACACAGCGAAAAGAAACCCAGTAAGGGAACGTGGGACATTCTGGCTAAGAAGACGGATAGTCACTGGAGGCAGTGCCACCACTACCTTCTTTGCTCCTGCGAGGTGAGTCCCTGGGTAAAGTCCCATAGCATGCGACATCCTGGTAACTGGAGCTGTAGTCAGACACGTCTAACTGGTTCTCGGGCCAGCCCTGCGAAGTAAAGATATAGGTCACCTGCGATGAAGTCACTCTGGAAACACGGAAAGGCAGCCGGTATTTCAGTTTCTGTTTCTTTTATTTCTTTCCTCCCCTCTCCCGCTTACTCTCCTCATTTTTTGTTTTTTTTTTGAGACAGGGTTTGATTATGTAGACCTTGTTGGTCTCAAATTCACAGAGATCCATATGCCTTTGCTTCCCAAGTGCCGGGATGAAAGGCGTGCACCACTATATCTAAAGCTTGCAAATTTTTGTGTTTTTTTTTTTGTTTGTTTGTTTTTTTAAAGACTGAGTTTCTCTGTGTGTAGCCCTGGATATTCTGGAACTTGCTTTGTAGACCAGAGAGGCCTCAAATTCACAGAGATCTGTTTGCCTCCGCTTCCCAAGTGCTGGAATTAAAGGCTTGCACCAAAAAAAAAAAAAAAAAAAAAAATTAGTCTGGCTGTAACTTTTTAAAAAATAGTTTCAGTATGTGTTTCCACTTTTATTACAAAATATTTTAAACATATACACTGATGATGGTTACAACATGATTAAGACAAATACCATGGAGTAAGCAAATGTCAGTATTCTTTTATATAATAAGATTTAATAAAATCATTACAAATACAATGAAAAAAAATTTAGGATATAGGCTCTCACTATGTAGCCCTGGCTGGCCTCAAACTCACAGAGATCTGCCTGTATCTGCCTCTGGAGTGTTGGGATTAAAGGAGTGACCACCATGCCCTCCATGAAACCACCTTTGCAATCCTATGTAGCCCCATCCGCCTCCCTCCCTCCCCAGAGGCAATCACTTGTATTTATCTGAGCCCTTCTATTCATAATTCTGCACAGCCCGAGCTGAGGCTGTCTGAGGTAACTAAAAGGTATGGTTATAAACTGAGATTATAAACTATGAACAGAACAGACACAGCTGCTGGCGGGCTAACGGGAAACTCACACATCGTACGAGCTCATTTCACCTTAGGACTTGCTGCCTTTAAGGACTAAAGTTTACGCTTCTCAAATATGTAAACAAAACCTATACGCACAGGCGCTGGAGAAATGGTTCAGTGGTTAAAAGCACTTCCTGCTCATCAGAGGACCTGGGTTCTGCTCTCTGCACCCACAAGTGACTCACAACTATTTGTCTCCCCAGGTCTAGGGAGCTCTAGTGCCCTCTTCTGGTTTCTGTGGGCACTGCATGTAAATAGTGCACTGACATAAGCGTAGGCAAACATGTACATGAAAAAAACCTTTAACACACACACGTCCACACATAGTATGTTCCCAAGAACTTAGGAGGTGTTGGCAATCTATCTCACTGTGATATACATACCTTATCATCTTCATCAAAGCCAGAGAGATCTGGCCGACTAGAGGATACCTGTAAGAGATGGACATTTTTACCAATATGATTCATATATTTAATAGTCATCTTTTTTTGAGACAGGGTTTTATAATGGCTCTTGCCAGCCTGGTACTTACAGAGTTTTCTTGTCTCTGCTTCCTGAGTGCTGGAGTTACAGGCATGTATTCTTAATTTTCTTTTTATTTATAAATATATCTCCCACCAGGCATCATGACTATTATTATTATTTTCACACATATTTCTATAATTACATGTACACATATGCTCATAAATAATAAATAGTATTACTTGGCATATTTTACACTGTGCTAAGTGCTATATTACTAGGCATGGTGTTTTATAAGTGATTTTTGGACCCATTCTTCTACAGATGGCTAGCTAGGCTGCTTCTAATAAATTCTAATATTTAAAATAGAAATTTATTATTTGTGTATGTCTGTGTGTGCCATGGCATGCACACACAAGCCAGAGGTCATATTTCAGGAATGAGTTCTCTCCTTCCACCCCCTGAGTCTTGGGATTGATCTTGGGTCACCAGGCTTGGTGGCAGGTGCCCTCATCTGATGTCCTGCTTTTTACTTAGTTTTTCATTTACAAAGTATGAAGTAGGTGAGGTGGTACGTACTTATAAGCCTAGTGCTTAGGAGGGTTGAGGCAGGAGGATTATGAATCTGAGGCTAGCCTGGGTTACTCAGTGAGACTGATGCGAACCCCAAGTTTTCTCTGTGTAACAGCTCTAGCTGTCCTGGAACTCACTCTGTAAACCAAATTGGTCTCAAATTTAGAGATCTGCCCATCTCTGCCTCCTAAGTGCTGGTAGCATGGGCTACCACTGCCCGCCTCGCCCCTACATTTCTTTCTTTCTTTCTTTCTTTCTTTCTTTCTTTCTTTCTTTCTTTTTTTTTTTTTTTTTTTTTTTTTTTTTTTTTTTTTTTTTTTTAGTCTGGGTTTTTTTTTAGCTTTGGAGCCTGTCCTGGCACTAGCTCTTGTAGACCAGGCTGGCCTAGAACTCACAGAGATCCGCCTGCCTCTGCCTCCCAAGTGTGGGATTAAAGGCGTGCGCCACCACCGCCCGGCGTACCTACATTTCTTAATAATAGTTCTTGTTCTTTCATTTTTCTGTCCTGTCTAGAATTCTTACTGGCAAGGGGTGAAGTAGGCATTTTAGGGCTCATGATTTCAATGTAAGTACCACTTTACATTCCGCAAGTTCTGGTTTGTGAATATTTTTATTATCAGTTAGTTCTATATGTTTTAATTTGTATTATGACCTCTTTCTTGATAAATAAATTAACTAAGAGAGTGTCTTTTAAAATATTTAATTAGCTAGACATGGTGGTACACACCCTTAGTCCTACTGCTTAGGTGGTAAAGGCAGGTGACCACTGTGAGTTTGAGACCACCCAGGGCTGATAATGGGACCCTATTTCAACACAAAACATCCAAAAGATAAAACTGTGTACACACACACACACACACACACACACACACACACACACACACACATTTCCTCTTTTCTTCTTTTGTAGTAATGAGAATTGAATCTGGGACATTGGATCTGCTAGGCAAGTACTCTACCACTGACCTATATCCCCAGCCTAGGAGAGTGCTTTCAATCTGTAACTTGTGAGTTTCTGATTCTCTATTACGTGTGCGTGTTTAAGTGTGGTGTGAATGTGTATGCACATGTGCGCCTGTCTATGCTCACACATGAAGCGGGCAGAGTCTGACTTCGGGTGCCTTTTTCTGTTGCTTTCTACCTCATATTTTTTTGAGACAGGGCCTTGAATTCACAACTTGCCATTTTGGCTAGCCTGGGGTCCGCACACTCCAGGGAACCAGGGTTCCGAGAGCACACCCCCATGCCTGGCTTTTATACGAATCCTAGAGATCCAAACTCAAGTCCTCACGCTCGTGTGGCAAGCACTCTCCTACAAAGGCAGCTCCCACCCTATTATCTATTTCTAACGCTTGCACTGTGCTCGCAGTAACCTGCACAGCAGTGAGTACGGATATTCGCTCTGTGGCCTATTCTAAGTTGCTGAGATCAGGAAGGAGGAATCAGGTTTTCCGTGGAAATACTACAGCGCCCTCTGTTGCTGGGAAGCGACCACTTGGAAGCAGTCCTTACACTAACCTGCCCTTGCTTCCCTACTGCTAGAAGCCGTCTGTCAAGGGAATTTTCTACATGAAATTGGTTGAGAGAGATGATCACTACAGGCAAACATCTATGGGATCCTGGCTGTCTGGTGTGCACCCCGGTACGGAAAGTCAGGCTCAGCACTGTTCCCATCATTTAAGCTCCAACCTTGTGTTGTCCCAGATCCTCCACCCCCAAATCCCAGATTAAGTCACATGAACATGAGTTCCCTGTAGGCACGCACTCACATTGTGAACGTTTGGTGTACTGAGGCTTCTCCGAATGTGCCGAGCTTTGGTGGAGAGCGCTTCCTTGACCGTGACGGCCTGTAGAGACATCACCACAAAGATAACAGCGAGGATTGCCTCGTCAGATTATAAACGGAGCATGTCTTTATTTTAGAAGATTCAGAAAACACAAGCGTTAAAAACCACAGGTGTATACAAAAACAAATCAATACTTAGAAGGCTGGTACCCCAACTACACGTGTTTAAAGCAACAACAACAAAACCTGACCTGTCAAAAACGTAAAAAACTTCAACCACAAACCACGAAAGCTGCTGAGCAGCGGACACACTATGAACTGATGCAAGTGTGCAGAAAAACGAAACAAAGAAACCCGAGGAGATGCTGCGGGGTTCTGCTTGCGTCACATTTTGGTGTGTTTTACAGAAAAGGGAGACTGCTTTGACAAACATGAATCCATCTCCTTGGTCACCCATCCTGTCTTCAAAGCCAGCTTCTGCTCCAAAGGAATGTGCACATGTTACATACCTGTTCATGGTGGCATTGCTGAATGTGGTATCTTATTAGTGTTATTTATTATATATTTTTTGATATGGAGGCTTTCATGTAGCCTAGGATGGATGGTCTTGAGCTCACTATGTAGCCAAAGACAGGCAAACTTTGGCGCCTCCTGCCTCCACCTCGCGAATGCCGATATTACGAGCATGCCCAGTTTACCCAGTGCTGGAGTTTGAATGCAGGGGCTCAAGCTAAGTGCTCCACTAACTCTGAGTTCACTATTTTATATCAATGTCCCACCGGCAACTTAGAAGCCTGAATAATGGGAATAAAATGACAAAATGTGGTTCAGCATAAGGTCTCTGGAGTCAGTCTACTTGGGCTCACATGGTTTTTATACCACTGCCTTGCTGCATAGCTTCTCCTGGCCCAGATTTTATCTTTGGAGAAGTGATTTACACTAGTACTCTGGCCCACTGGTGACTCTGGCCCACTGGTGATCTCGACAATTAACCCACACACTACACCTCCATCATTTGAACACGATGCTTGAGGACTGAGGGTGGTGGCACCCATCTGTAATTCCAGCACTTGAAAGGCAGAGGCAGGAGGACAGCCACGAGTTGCAGACCAGGCTAGTGTTACACGGTATTTATTTACAATGTGTGACAATGTGTCACTGTGATTGGTTTAATAAAGAGCTAAATGGCCAATAGCTAGGCAGGAAAGAACAGGCAGGACTTCTGGGCAGAGAGAGAAACTCGGAATGAATCTAGACCCAGGAGAGGTCAGCAAGACACTGAAGTTGGATATACAGTACAGAGGACAGGTAGTGAAGCCACGTGACAGAGCATAGATTAACAGAAACAGGTCCATTTAAGTTATAAGAGCTAGTTGGGAAAAAGCCTAAGCTAAGGTCAAGCTTTCATAATTGATAATAAGTCTCTGTGTCATTACGTGTGAGCTGGCAGTCCAAAGGAAACTCCAACTACAGGCTAGCATACATACTGAGTTCTAAGCCAGGCAAGCTTCCAGACCAAGACCCTATATCAAAACGAACAAGTGTACACACACACACACATACCCATACATCACCCACGCCACACACGTGCATGATCACATCACATACACACCATACAAATACACAACACACATCACACATGTACATGCACACACACCACACATAGACACAAATACACATACATACATGCACACATCATACATATAACACACACACACTCAAACTCTTGTCGGAGTCCTTTCACTAGGGAAATGGCTACCCAAGCAGTCCTCCACTGACGCATTTTGAGAGGTGCACATGTCATTTCTGCCCACTGCTGGGGAAGGCTGGCCATGGCATCCTCAGGACTAGGCAGTCAGGTACCACTCACCTGCCGGAGCCGCTCCAGACTCAGAATGTTCTCGACTTGCAGCACCCCACGCGTGTACTTCTCGATATATGTCTCCCCATCTAAGGTGCCCTCGTTCTCGCTCCGTGCTGCCAGGAGAGCCAGTGTTTCCCGGTCCTCAATCTCCTCGGTCGCCTAAAGGCACAGAAAGGAGGCGACTGTTTCTCTGTGAATGGCGTTTCTGTAAGTGTTGTAATGTGCTTTCAAAGCACAGTGATGCGACACTCCCCCTCCGCTCTTACACGCCGGCATCTGCAGAAGCAGCACGTGTTACCTTTGGTATGTTGGACACTATCTCATAGGTCACTCCACAAGAGTAAAATATATTTATCAGCGATATCCTTCTCTTGAGACTCTGGGTGAAACTCTGGTAGGGAAGGAAAGGAAAGCAGGATCAAACTGTGCGACGAATCTAAGACAAACCAATTTCTCATTTTCCAAACTGGAAAATTATTATAAACGATTCCAGTAGTACAGATATATTCAACAAAATAGAAAGGAAACAAAGCAAAGGAGGTGGGTATGGTGTCTCACATCTAAAATCCCCATACTTGGGAGTCTGAGGCAGGAGGATTCCTTATCAGTTTCAAAGCCAGTCTGGGTAACACAGTGAACATAACGGGCTTGAGGCCAGTCCGAGCTACTGAACGAGACCTTGTCTCAAGCAACTAACCAAAATCAATCAATCAATCAATCAATCAATCATCAAGAAAAGAACAAGGAAAGAGCAGAAAACAACAAAATCCAATGAGAAACTAAGCCTAAAAATCTTGTCTCTGATTGGCAAGATGGCTCTGTGAGTAAAGGCGTTTGTCTCTACGCCCGAGGTCCCAAGTCTGATCCCCAGGACCCACATGAGGGAAAGCGTATAGTGGCTCCTGCAAGTTGTCCTCCGACCTCCACGCATACTTTGTAGCACGCAGGCGCGCATGCGCATACGCTAAGTAAATATGCACATGTAATAAAACCTTCTTTCTGAAACTTCCTGTCCCAGGCTGGGATCTTTAATCCCAGCACTCAGGAGGCAGAGACAGGAGATCGTTGTGAGCTCAAGGCTCTACATCTCTGCGAGCCTGGTCCACACAGGCAGTTCCAACCCAAGCTGCACAGCAAGACCATTAAGAGCTAAATGCAGCTGTGATTGGGGTCAGACTGGCAGAGGTGGGACATCTCTGGGGCTCTCATTTTCATTGCTTCTCTTGTGCTAATTGCCCTTCATCTCTTCAGGGGTTAGCCAGCCTTCCTAGAACAATCTGAAGAACCCTGGGGGTCGGTTTTGTTGACAGTACCTCTGACATGGGTTTTGGCAAAGCAGCAGAAGTCTGCTCTGTCCCAATGTTGTCACTAACGTGCCAGGGCCTGCTGTGGAATAATCCTCTTGCACACTGCAAAGATTTGTCACTCGAATTGGTTTAATAAGAGGCCGATTGGCTGGCAGCCAGGCAGGGAGTATAAGTGGGGCCACCAAACTAAGAATCATGGGAAGGAGTCACCAGCTAGATGCAGAGGAAGGAGATGAATGTACCATGCTAATAAAGGACCCACCATGTGATAGAGCGTAAATAAGGAATAAGGGTTTACTTAAAATATAAGAGCTAGTTAGTAATAAGCCTAAGCTATTGGCTGAGTATTTATAATTAATATAAGCCTCTAAGTGGTAATTTGGGGAGTGGCTTCTGGGTATTTGGGAACAGGTGGTGAGGACAGGAAACATCTGTCCATCTCTGCTGCTAAGACAGTGGCAGCTGCTGCCTACAAATACTACACAGGCTCTTCTTTTAAAGAAAAAGTTTATTTCATTTGTGTATGTGTGTATCTCTGTGTGTGGACACAAGCACATGTGTGGGGGTGCCCACGGAGTACCAAGAAGAGAGTGTCAGATCCCCTGGAGCTGGAGTTACAGTTGGATGTCAGAGACTTGACAAACTCAAATTCTCTAGCTGGGCAAAAAGACCTCCTAACTGCTGAGCCATGTCTTCAGTTCCAAAGATTATGGATATCCTAACCAGTGAACATGGCAAAGTCTGGCATTGACATTTCCTTCTGACGTCTTCACCTGGTCACCAGGACTATGGGCTCCATAACACCCAAGCTGTTTACGAGTGTTACAAAACAGGGTGTGACACAGAGGAGATCATTTTGCCCTTGTACACACGACGGTAAGCCAGTTCTGTCGCTACCTGTTTGTTATAAATATTGGCTGCAATCCGCTTCCGTAACACTAGCTCCATAGCTGCCGGGTGGCTGAGTTGAACCGTGGTCTTCACAATCAGGTAGATCCTTTCGTTCTGCGGCGTGACCCGATTCAGGTGAACAGAATCGTGGACCGAGGAGTCCCAGGAAGCTGTGGCTGAAACCTGGGAGGAGCAGAATGTTGGGGGACAGACGAGACATCCCAGAGAAAGAAAATCAATTCTACTTGCTGTGACCAAGCAGACTTCTTCCTTCATCTACTCGGAATGGTGACCCGATGGCATTTTGTTCAAAGCCCCCAGGGTCTCTACCAGGGTTTATCAGGCTGATAGGGCTTGTGTGCTTGTGAAGACCCCGAGAGAGCCCTGGGGTAAATTACCTCATCACCACTGTGCTTTATGATGGGCAGGTAGAAGAACTGACTGCCATGCTCTTTGGGCAGGATGGAGTTCACACCCGATGCGTGGGGGCCCACCAGCTGCTCATTGGCACTAAGGTCATCCGCTGAGCAAGTTCAAGGTGCAAGATGAAAACAGAGCAAGGAAAGTCAGCTTTTAAGCAAACACCAGCATTTTAAAATATGCCTTTAAAATTAAATTTTCCATTTTATACTTCTTTTTCTTTTTCTTTTTAAGACAGGGTTTCTCTCTGTATAGCTTTGTAACCTGTCCTGGAACTTGATCTATAGACCAGGCTGGCCTTGAACTCACAGAGATCCACCTGCCTTTGCCTCCCAAGTCCTGGGATTAAGGCATGACCCATCATCTGACTTATTTTATACTTTTATTAATTAAAAAAAAAACAGCCTAAAAAGTCATGGGTGTCATGAGAGCATTTTCTCCTGCTGCCATGTTACATGAAGTCTGTTGTTACCTTCTCTTCCTTTCTCCACCTTAAGGGCTGAGGGCAGAGGGTGCCAGTCAGAATTGCGGTTCCTCAGCCCTCGCCAAGCCTATCACAGAATCTCCAGGGGCCACGCCTTCTGCAGGTGATGTCAATCATTCATATCTCAGAGCACATGCTTTGGGTTCTTGTTTGCAGTTTGCAATGCCCTGAGTGCTCTGTGTGCGATCAGACCCCCACAGCTCTTCTCCAGTGACTGGATGCCATGCTGATGCGTGTGCCCCGAGCCACACTGTCGCCTCGTGTGCCATATCAGTAATTACGGGAGTGATTTATGCACCCAAAAGAGCACAAGTCTGAGGAGATGATGATCTTAGTCGGCATCGATAATCCCGGGATGGGTTAAGTACTTACCATTCAGATCCAGGAAGAGAACCGGTATGTGTGTTTCCATTCCAGGAGGCGGGACCCTAAATTCAACAACAAAATTTAACTGTAAGAACAGGTGTCTTTTGTATTTTTTAAATTACGAAAACACTGCAGAGCCATGGAAACAGAAGGACCCACTGTGGGGTTGTGGCGTCTAGCCTGCTCATGTCACCCCATCGCATCTCTTTGTCACATTTGTCTTATTGTGTACGTGTCTCTCTGTGTGCGGGGGCACATGTGCCATGGCAGAGGACAACTTGCAGGAGGCCAGGGATTAAATGCAGGTTGTCAGGCTTGACAGCAAGCAGCACTAAGCCGTCTCTCCAGACTCCACCGTTTTTAATTTCTTAAAGTAAATTGCTATAAAGACACACCATTTTTTTTGACTCCCATGTTGACACACGACATGGCAATCATGGTGACATACAAATAAACTACCAGACAAAGGCATGAGATGTGAGTAACTAAAACAAAGTTGGTTTGAAGCCTTTCAAAAAACAGTTCCGGGGGCCAAAGAGATGGCTCAACGTTTCAGAGAACTTTCTCTTCTCTCAGAGGACTCGGGTTCAGTCCCCAGCACCCCACTGTGACTCACAGCCCTCTATAACTCTAGTTCTAGGGGGCATGACACCCTCTCCTGGCCTCTTCGGGCACCAGGCACACATATGGTGTGTATAAAATACATACAGGTAAAACATTCATACACCTAAGAATAAGAAATGAATGAAATATTTTTGAAGAAAAGAAACAATTCCAGGCACAGGGACAAGGGACCAGGGTGCTATCAGATGGAAGGGGGTGGATCAGAACCTAGAGGAAGTAAACAAAAAGGACAGGAGCCCAGAAAACTCCAAAGGAGTGCGCACAGCCTGTGCAAGGAGGTGGTGTGTACAGCACAGACCAGGCAAGCACATTGCTCAAACTGGCCCACATTAGAATCACCTCAGAGGGCTCTTCGAGAGCTCTGGTCATACGTTTCCTCGTCTGAAGCAGACCTAGGATGGGACCCAGGGTGACATTTTAGGAACACTCAAGATGATGTGGGGCTGGAAAACATCACATAAAAGAGGCTGAGGCGAGGACGTCTTACGAGGGAGGGCTTTGAGGACCAGCAAAGTCGGTATGAGCTGACTCCTCCCTCGCAGGGAGCACCCTGCAGAGACACTGCACACTACAGACAGGATCGCAACACACAGGCAGAGGCTGCGAGGGGAAGCAGCAGGCATAGCACTTCCTCGGGAAGACCATGAAACTGATGCCACTTCCATGAACATCACTAGCATGTCTGTCTGTCCAGAGCAGATCTGGACATGTGTACGGTGTTCAAAGGGGATGCTGGGTTTTTCTCCTAGCCACTCAGAACAGAGGCTGAGGATGTAGCTCAGGGGTAGAATAGAGGCCCTGAGTTTGATCCCAGCACTACAAAAGCAAAACACTGATGGAGGAGGGTCATCTTTCTATCTGTTGTTTTATTGGTTAAGTAATAAAGAAACTGCTTGGCCCTCTGATAGGGTAAAATTTTGATAGGCGGAGTAAACAAAACAGAATGCTGGGAGAAAGAAGCAGAGTCTAGGAGTCGCCATGATTCTCCCACTCCAGACAGACACAGGTTAAGATCTTCCCTGGTAAGCCCCCTCGTGGGCTACACAGATTATTAGAAATGGGTTAGATCAATATGTAAGAGCTAGTCAATAAGAGGTTGGAACTAATGGGCCAGGCAGTGTTTAAAAAATACAGTTTCCGTGTAATTATTTCGGGTAAAGCTAGCCGGGTGGCGGGAAGCAGCCCCGCTGCTCATTATTACAACAGAGTGGTACCCAACGTGGCCAATTAAATCCACTTAAAAACCTGAGAGGGCTTAAAAAGGAGAGAGAGAGAGTTTACCACAGCTTTTTGCTGTTTGCTAGGGCGTGCTGCAAAAAAAATTTCCCTGACTCAGCAGCCTAAGCAGGAAAAAAAAAAAAGGCAGAACCCCCAAACAAGAAAACAACAACAACAAAAACCCAAACAACAAGAACAATGAATAAGTAAATTTCTAAGACATGGCTTTGTAGTGAGAATGAGAATTAGAATCAACAGAGCAGTTGGGCAGTGGTGGTGCACGCCTTTAATCCTGGCACTTGGGGAAGGCAGAGGCAGGTGGATCTCTGTGAGTTTGAGGCCAGCCTGGTCTGCGGGGGGAGTTTCAGGACAGCCAGGGCCACACAGAGAAACCCAGTCTCTAAAAATATAAAAAAAATTAAAAAAGCCAAAACAAAATGAAAAGCAAAAAAGTCAAAGAGCTACCTTTAGCTCAATATACACAAAAGGTATTTTATATACATAATACGCTTTATAATAAATAAGCTACATTCAAATGAACAAGCATCTTTTTATGTCTATAAGTCTTACAACAGAACTAAAAACACCATTCCACTCGCATATCAGGAATAAACGCAAGAAGTAGTTCAAGAAATACAACTGAGACTGTGGCTAAGTTGGCAGGAGTATTGGCCTAGCACACATAAAGGCCTGGGTTCAGTGCCCAGCTCTGTATTAAAACGGGTGTGGTGGCACAGACCTATAACCCCAGCACTGGGAGGTGGAGGCAGGAGGATCAGAAGTTTACAATTCATGAAAGCAGCAGAACCACAGTTATGAAGTGGCAGGAAAGACTTTTATGGTTGGGGGTCACCACAACATAAGGAAATGTATTTAGGGTCACAACATTAGGAAGGTTGAGGACCACTGCTCTCTCCATTAATACTGGCCAAATTAAGCACGTGCCAGGGTCTTAATAGATCTATTTTCTGTGCTCGTTTAGTATATTTTGAAGCCACCTTCTAGCCCAGGACACTTTGAAACCTCCTTCTCAGTCTAGAGGGAGGAAACAGGATCCAAGTTGCTCATTCAGAGGAAGAGGGGAATGCAGCATTTACACCCAGCCAGGTCCCCTCTGGAAGAAGCTGGCTCTGGTGGGGAAGTTACAGAGACGATGGCATGCTGGATGGAGTTGGGTGGCCCTTCCCTGCGCTGCAGCTAGCTGATACCGAAAGCTATCTGCGCGGCGCTTGTCGCAGGTCATGCCTGGCCTGCACTAAGGGGTGGCCTTACCAATCAGCCGGCGCCCCGGGGATCCCACTGCCGGGGGCAGGCACCAGCACTGCGTTCCTCTCTTCCGTCAGCCCCACCCACTGCTCCACCAGCCTGGCTTCCCGCTCCATGTCGTCTTCCGTTTTCTCTGTGGAACATCAGGACATGAGTGACAGCGAAAGAGAAGGGACAGCAGCTAAGGGTAACGCAACCAGTGTTTTCACTCCGGGACATCCAACACGGTTTATGTGGCTACCATACTCCAGAGAAGGAACTACTGTGGCCCTGAAGATCAAGCATGAACACCAGACAGAGGCAGGACATGACGTCAGCTTCAGGTAGAGGCCAGACGAAATACACAGAGCCGGGAGAGTGGCCAGGAAGGGGTTTGTATTACTGGTGCAGCATCTGGGGGGCAGGGGTTAGGAATATACGCCGTGTCTACTTTACACACTTGCTGGAATGAGCCAGTTTATTAATGGGTGTGATGTGGTTTATAAACTGACAAGCCATGTTACAAAGGCAGGGTATTTAAAAGCATTGTATACCTCGCTCCACAAAACATTTTTCTTCAGGCTCACTGTGAAAAGGATTTTACTGGACAAATTTTCCTATCTTCATGCTCCAAACTCAATTCTGGGCTTCCCTGACTATACTCACTGGGTAGACAAACCTACACCATACACTTGGCTGAGATGGTTTACCAAGGTGAATTTTGCTGATACAAAATGGAGCAAAATCCACATGGACTAGCAAAGCATTAAGTGCCATGAGTGACTATGAAGTCAAGTTGAGAGCATAAGGTTATTTATCCATCCATCCATCCATCCATCCATCCATCCATCCATCCATCCATCCATCCATCATTTGAGACAGGGGTTCACTATGTAGCCCTGGCTGGTCTGGAATTCACTATGTCGATCACATTTG
The DNA here is from genome assembly GCF_014885135.2 of Alexandromys fortis. Classification (NCBI taxonomy): domain Eukaryota; kingdom Metazoa; phylum Chordata; class Mammalia; order Rodentia; family Cricetidae; genus Alexandromys; species Alexandromys fortis. The sequence continues at coordinate 28,257,798 of NW_026067927.1, forward strand.
CCTTGAGCTCATAGAGATCCACCTGCCTCTGTCTCTCAAGAGCTGGGATTAAAGGTGTGGTTCATACGGATTAGTTGTTGTTGTTATTATTACCACTGTACAATACTGAAAAAGCTACTCCTGGGAGAGTTTAATCCCATGTACTTTTTTTTTACATTTATTTATTTTGTGTGTGGGATGGGGCAAGTGTGTCACAGTGCATGTGGACACAGGAGGACAGCTTGTGAATGTCGGTTCTCTCCTATCATGAGGGCTCTGGGGACTGAACCTGTGTCGTCAGCCTTGGTGGCAAGTGCCTGTATCTGCTGAGCCATCTCCTGGACCCCACCACATACCTTTTTTATTGCTGACTTTTTTAATCTGTTCGTCTAAGTATTCCCGCCGTTTAATGAGCGCATCTGACCATCTCTCTCTTACGCAGTTCAAGTCTTCTTCCTGACAACAAGAGAGGGAAGCTTTTTATTTCTCTATAGAATGTGTAGACAACGATTCCTTTTGTATAAAAAAGATATTTAAGTAGATTGGGGGAGCTCTTCATTAGGAAAGGCCAGTGAAGGTCATGGTGATTAATTAATAGGTGAGAAAGCAGAGGTCACAGAATACTCCATGCTGACCAAGGATGCTGGTGCCCAGAAATCAGAGCCCTGGATCAGGACAGTTACACTAAAAGGCAACACAAGCTCGAATGATGCCAGAGCAGGATGATCTTTATGCTGCAAGGTGATTTTATGTTGCAGGTGTGCACACCACATCTGTGTACATTTGCATGACAGTCACCGAAAGACGTGTGATCTCAAGCAGGAGGCTACCAAAAGCCAAGCTCGAAGCACAGGACATCAAATGGTAGGGAGGACGACAGATATTTATGTAGTTTAGAGTTCAATGGCCTTGCTATTAATTAATTAATACCAGACTTTTCTGAAATGCAAAGAATACGTCAGCAGAAAACTTCCTAAACTTGCTGCGAAGATTTTAACAGCCAACCGTCACCACAAGGATAACCAAACATCTCCCATGCAAAAACTCCACATGCAGTCAGCCATGCTAGAAGAACTCCCAGAAGCAGATGCTGGACTCCACTGTGCGCATGGCAGGAAGCACGCCCAAAGCCACAAGACGTTAGTTGATGGCACAGCTGAGACCTGAGGGGATCCTGACCTCCTTCCGAAGTCTGTTCTGGTTCAGTTTCATCCTTTCTTAGTAGGGAAGGAAAAACCATCACTTCTACCCCAGACGCTGCTGGGTCTAACTCTCCTAGTGATGATGACCTGATACTAAGAGTGGGAACCTGGAAGCTTCTCCTATAATGTCCCCACAACTGACATCCAGGAAAGCAGTACAAAGACTGGGAACTCATGCCTGAAACTTTCATCTTGGCTGACTACTCTGACCACGACCCCACCATCATCCGTGATTGTAAGGCTAGCCGAGGCTGGCTGGGTATCAATGGCACATCCGCTCATCCCCTCTCCTCCATTTCCAACAAAAAGTGCTGCTATTTAAATTCTCGACATGATGAACTAAGCTTGACTCTAATGAGAGGGCCACTGGTTAAATAAAACAAAAGAAAGGTCTATGTTCAGTCTCTAAGCTTGTTGTCCAATAAAAATGGCACTTAGGGTGACAGAAATCTTCCAGAAGTGAGAGGCAAAGTGCAGTTTAGTAGGGGAAAGACAAGACTGGACCAATGAACCGAACAGAGAGCAGTGTGTTTTTTGAGATCGTTCATCTTTTTACGGCCATCGTGGTCTCGCTCAGCAAGGCTTTGCTAGCTGGTCGCTGGAGCCGGCAGAGCAAACAGTGCAGTGTCTGGTTACAGATTTGGAATCAACAGGAAAATCGCGAGAACTAGTACTGTGACCTTGCTCACATACAAAGCAAACCAAAAGCAAGTGAGAACCTGCACATTCTCACTCCCCTGGGCCCTGCTTTGCGAAGGCTGGCGATTAGCGAGAGCTGTGCCCCATGCACAGGGTTGACAGTGGCAGCAATACCTGATAACTATCCATATCATCGCCATCCTCCTCATCTCTCTGGTGGGGAGAAAATAAACATAAAGGACATGCATTCCGTTTTCTCAAACAGCACACAGGGAAAGATAACTTAACACATGTTACAATGGACGCCTCGTACAACATTAGCACCGTAAAGCATTTCACCGAATCCCAAAAGGACAGGAAGGAAGGATTAAATTCATCTGTCTGCCTGTCTGTCTGTCTGTGTGTATGTTTGTGTGTGTGTGTGTGTGTGAGAGAGAGAGAGAGAGAGAGAGAGGGGAGAGAGAGGGGAGAGAGAGAGAGAGAGAGAGAGAGAGAGAGAGAGAGAGAGAGAGACAGAGAGAGAGAGACAGAGAGAGAGAGACAGAGAGAGAGAGGACAACTTCTAAGAATCATTTCTCTTCTTCCTCACGTGGGTTCTGGGGTTGTCAGGCTTGGAAGCAAGTGCCTTTCCCACTGAGTCATTTAATACCCCAAGAATTATTTTTTTTTTAGTAAGAAAATCAAATATTTTTCAAGAGAATTCTCTTAGATAAGGATTGAAAACAACATCCCTGGGCCAGGCCTTGTGCCACCGTCACGGACGGGTGATATGCATTCTGGTGGGCTGTCTGAAGTTTGGGATGATCTTAGCCGGACAGAAGGCTAACCTATGAAGGAGTTAGATTCTCTTCTCACAGAGACCCTAGAGGATGGAGAGTTAATCCAAGGTTCACCATCCAAGATGGCGGCTGCTCAGGACAGAAGCCGGACCTCCTGTCTCTATCCCCAGCAAGCGTTCCTTGGAGAGCATCACTCAGAGGGATGAAGTTGCCACAGGAATGCCTGGGGACCCAGGCTAAGGGCATGTAAGGTTCTATGCTGGCTACTGCAGGGAAAGCTGAGCCACTGGACTGCACGGGCTACCTGTGTTCTCTATGCATGGATCACAAGTACCCCAAAGGCATGGCTGCATTTTGCAATAGTTATACAAGGTAACAATGTTGGTTAAAAAAACTTTAGGCAAGAGAAAGAATCAAGCTGAAAACAAGAGTTTAGGTAGAAACAATTTTCCTTAGAAATGAGACTACAGCCCCCTCGAGTCATCATTATCACAGCCATTATTGTCACTTTAGAGACAGGGTCTCACTCTGCAGTCCTGGTTGGTCTGGAACTCACTACGTAGACCAGGCTGTCCTTGAACCTACAGTGGTCCTCTTGCCTCTGTCTCCCGAATTCTAGGATTACAGGAATGTTCCACTATCCCCGGTGAATTCTTTTATTTAAACTTATAACAATCTTTTTTAATGACATGAGAGAATATTATAATCATTTTAATTTTGGAAGTCACAACTTAAGCTACATGAACTCCATGTCTTATGCTGAAGATTGATTTTATCATATATCATAACACAGTTATACCATATATCATAACATAGTTTTATTCCAGAAAGAAACTAAGAATTGTTGCATCTATTTCATCATTTTAGAAAGGAAAGAATCCAGTATTTAAGTGAACCAGGAAATGAATGGGGAACCGGGGTCTCCTGTCTGTAAGTCTTGTGCTACCAAGTAACTCCTGTGGCCACCCTGCAGGTTACCGGCTCACAAGGGCCTGGCCTGGAGTGAGGATATGCATTTGATTCTTCACTCACAGGTTCTAAACACACAAGTGTGCTAGAGAAGCGCCCAGAACACGTGCCCAATCTCCTTGTCCTTTGCTTTTGTTCTCAAGGAAGCACGCACACCCTGAGCCGCAGGGAGGTTTGGTCAGACCGGAGGAGGGCAGTGCCGGGCAAAGCCCAGAACTCTGCATTCATCTCCAACTTTCAGAAAAGTCTGCGCCAACCCATGAAACCAAAGAGAAACTGTGGTAGAAGATGAACCGTTTCTCAGGATTGGCTGGGCTGATACCCAGACTCCTCAGAGAAATGGGGGGAAATGTTTTCTCTCTGGCCAGGCAGAGAGATCCTCTCTACCACATCTGACAATAGGGGACCCTGGTTCAACTGTGTCCAGTCCTTGAAACACATACCAGTAGGAGGACAGTTATTGAAGTTTATTCTCCTAGGGCACAGACTAGCTTTCTGTACTGCCTGCCCTCCACAGTGTCTCATGTAGCCCAGGCTAGCCTCAAACTCACTACGTAGCTAAAGCTGAGGACGATCCTGAACTCCAATTCTCCTGCCTCCACATTCTAAGTGCTGGGCCGACAGACTTGTATCATCACAGCCAGCATCCTTTTATTTCTTAATGAGAACAACGGGCTTGGAGGATGGAGATTTAATAGACAAAATGATCAAGGGCATAGTTTTTATAATAACAAAGAAGAGCAGTACAGACTGGTTTAAAGGGATGGTACAGAGGAGCGATTTTCTGATAACACTGCAAGTGGACTGGGGCAGCCGTAATGTTCACATCTATTGGGCAAGTGGACTGGGGCAGCACTCGCTGGCTATGAAATAAAAGCAGCCCAGAGCAGGCGACCACTAGCGCTTTAAGAAGTAAGCATTACTAAGTAACACTAAGCAAACACAGCATTTTATATTTAGAAGAAAGGCAACAGACGGGGATGTGACTTGGAAGAGATGCAGTTGGTAACTGTTGCTGAATTTCCAAGTAAGATTTCCACTGTACATCAATTTCCTGACTTACACAGTAACTGATTTTTAAATTTCTTCTTTTTAATGAAAATATCTCCTTTTAATCGTGTGTGTGCGTGCGTATCTGAGTGTGGGTATGTGCACATGAGCACAGGTGCCCTCAGAGGCCACTGGATCCCCTGGAGATGGAGTTACAGGTGTTTTGAGCTCTCTCGCATGGGTGCTAGGAATTGCATCTGAGTTCTCTGTAAGAGCAGTATGCATTCTTAATTGATGAGCCAATTCTGCAATCCCTTGATCTTTTTAAAATTAAAATTTAAAAAAAAATTCTGAAGTTCTGGGTATTTCTGAGGAAGCTTGGTAAGTGTCCTCCAACCAAGCTACATCCCCAGTCCTTGGTACCTATGACTCCAGACCCATGTCTTACCTGGTAACTGTCCAGCCCTCTTTGCAGCTTGGTGGACCTTGCAGTCACGCAGCCAATGGAAACGGACAGGATGGCTTCCACCATGAGAGGCAGCGTCCCTGAATGCTGCACAGGTTTTACTGTGACCTGCACTCTACGCGAGTGCCCCTGCGGAGGTGAAGGCAGTGAAGATGCCAGACATGGGGATGGGGACGGGGGAGGAAACAAGGGGAGATAATTTGAGAACAGCAACACAAAATAATTAGGACATGCCTAGAAACTCTGAGAGTGGAGTAGGGAGGAGATGATAAGCAAACAAACGAAACCTTTCTACCTGTCTGAGTTGAAAGACGCCCCCAGTGTTGACGTCTTTCGCCTGGTGAAGTTCCACGGCGGCGTATTCCCCCAGCTCATTCAGTTCCAATATGGAGACCCACATCTCTATCCTTCGAGTGACTTCATTCCACCTGCGAAAACCACATCCCGACAAGCCAAGCATCAGCCAGGGCCACTGGTAGCAAATGGTAATAAACGTCCATCTCTGAGCACATCAGGCACTGTGCCGGCGGCGTCTCACAGGTTACCTCCTCAATGACCGCTCATACAACCCTGCGGTATGGACTCGCAGGCTGTTTAACTGACCCACACCTTCCACTTAGAGGTGTACACAGAATTCCAGGGGGGGTTGACAAACCCAAGTTAGCTCTGCCTGTTTTAAAATGTCATAAAAATGGAACCACGTGGCATGGACTCTTGAGTCATTTGGCACAATGGATGGATGATCCTTTCTTTCTCTGACAGGGTCTCTTTCTATAGCCCTAGATGACTTTGAACTCACAGAAACCCGTCTGCCTGTCTCCCAAGTGCTGGGATTTAAGGCATGTGTCACCATGCCTGGCCCCAGTGCTTTTAGATTTTAATGCTGACTAAGCTGCTCTTGGATGACTGACCCAGTAATCTGTTTATTCGCCTGCTGAAAATACCTGGGTTCATCATGACACTGGTGTATTGGTAAAGCCGCCATGAACACTACTTGTGGACCTAATTTTTCATTTCTCTCAAGTAAGCCCCAGGGTATGGGGTTGCCGGGCCACAGAAGAGGCAAATGATCAACTTTATAAGAAATTGCCAATTTTAGGGCTGAAGCTGAATGGCAGAGTGCTTGCCTGACAAGCGGAAAGATCTACATTCTGTCTCTGGAAATGCTATAAAAAGAAAAAAAAAAGACATTAGGAGCTTTCTCTTAGATCGCAGTTGCTTGGTTATTTTCATCGTTCTCTGCCTCCCCAGTGCTCAGATTAAAGGTGTGCACCACCACCACCTGGCTGTTTGTTTCTTTTCATTGTTATGCCTTTGATGCAGAATTAACTCCAACCTGGAAGTTTTCCCTCCTATGGTTATGGTGGCCTGGGAACCAGTGACCATGTCAAAGTTGTAAAGATGCTATCCCCCTCCAGGCAGCATGGAACAAACCAGTAAAACTAGCACTTGCTGAGGCAGGAGGATTGCGAATCTGAGGGCAGGTGGGTTTTACAGTGAGCACTTGCTTACAACGATACCATCAACAATGACAATGACAAAAACTCAGGGCATGGTGGCTCACATCTGCAATTGCAACACTTGGGAGGTCGAGACAGGAGACTGTCATAAATGTGAGGCCAGCCTAGTCTACAACCAAACCATACCTCAAAAAAAAAAAAAAAAAACCCCAAACCCTATAAAGCAATAAAAATTGGTAAAAAGATATCCTACCATTTTCTTCTACCAGATTTGTAGATTTTTCTTTGCATTTAAATGTATGACTTGGGTCAACAAGGTAGCCTAGTACGTAAAAGAGCTTGCCTTCAACCAGATGACCTGAGTTCAATACCTGGGAACCACGAGGTGGAAGTTGGTAACTGACTCCTGCAAGCTGTCCTCTGACCTCCCTCAGCATGCACGCGCATACATGTGCGCGCACACATACACACACACACACACACACACTAATGTAATAAAGACTTTAAGAATAAACATAATTTTTGTGCTTGATGCTAAGTAAAACCAAGGATTTTTTTTTTCCACATCAATACAGCAACGACTCCAGTCCCGCTGGTTTTAGTGACTCACTATCCACAGTGTGTTTCGATGCTGGTGGCTTCAAGTGGTGGCTTCTTCTAGTACTACAAAGGAGGAAATGGACTCAAAGGCTGAGCAACTTCTTCGAAGCCCCAGGGTTTGAAGCCTCAATGCTGACTTAAGGTCGTGAGCTGCTCCTGACCCCTGCGTCTAATGCTTGCAGCAAGAACCAACCTGTCATGCAATGTTCTTGTCTTCGCATGGAGGGAGTCGACCTCCCAGATGGAGCTTCCGTTCCCAGCGCACCGGTGGCCCCACACTTCAATCGCCAGTGCGCCATCGGAAATGAACTCTAGGAACTCTTCTGTGACAGTCACCACAAAGTCCTGGGACAAGCAGAAGGCAGGAGAGCACACTGAGAGTCGGACATAATGGCACCCAATTATCTGCTCTCAACCTTAAACCCCATCTCTTCTGTTCTGCAGGAAAGCATCCAGGTTCACAGGATGCCGTATCTGGAAGAGATCTAGGAGGTAACTCCATTCTAATGAACAAAGCTGAACTCAAAACTCTGACTTTAGGTGCAGAGCTGGCATCTGCATTCCTTACTTTGGCTCATGGCCAGCTCCAGTGAACCACTCTGACCTCCAGATGACCCTAGCTGCACTTCGAGACTTACCCCATAAGGGACTTGAACTATCTGATTTCTTCCTGGCCTGGGCTCTTGCTCGTGAGTGTGTCTCTCTTCAATTCCTCACTCTAAAAGACAAGGCCACGACTGTGGAAATGTATAGAGTTCCCTGAGAACTGTGGCTGGCCACCTAGGACACTGAGCAGGCCTAATGCCAAGCCACTTTCCTTCCCATCAGCCTCCTCGGGAGCCCGAGCAGAGACTCAGAGGCAGTTATTCATTGACTCATTTCCAGAAACAGCTACCAAGCGGATTGAACCTTATTCTATCTACTTCCTATTGCATCTGGACCCAGAAAGTTAGGAGGAAAAGAAACACAGTGGTCAGTAAGTCCAATCTATGTTCTTTAGAAGTGAAAAACAAAATAAAACAAACAACATCAAAAAAAAAAAAACCAAAAAACAAACCTAACAACCTCTAAAGTCACACTGTGAACCCAGGGATTTGGGGATCTGTATGTATTTAAACAGTTGTTAAGCAGTACACACTGTAAATCCAGCCTTTGTCTTCCTGATATAAACCGTCCTGTGGATCCAGAGAAGGATGGGGAATATTTAGAAGACGATTAGAAAAACAGTAACAACAAGAACAACAAAATGGGGAAGGGAGGGATGCTACTTAGGAGGAGGAGAAGCCAGTGTGTGGGGAGGGGATGGGAGAGGATAGCAGCAGCAGAAGAAGATGAGTTAGAACAAGGCATAGAATTCATACGAATGAAAATGTCATAATGAGGCTGTATGTATGTCTGTGTGAGGGTATCGGATCCCCTGAAACAGGATTTACAGACAGTTGTGAGCTGCCATGTGGGTGCTGGGAATTGAACCCAGGTCCTCTGGAAGAGCAGCCAGTGCTCTTAACCACTGAGCCATCTCTCCAGCCTTACCAGCATATTTCTTAAAAAGAAACATGGCTATACCCTTGTAGAATAAGGCTCCAAGCAGAGACTGTTCAGATTTCATTTTATATATTCCCTAATTATTTGAATTTGTAATGAACTTTACAAAGTCCAATAAGATATTTTGTTCAATTAGAAAGAAAGAAAGAAAGAAAGAAAGAAAGAAAGAAAGAAAGAAAGAAACAAAGAAAGAAACAAAGAAAGAAACAAAGAAAGAAACTTACAGGGAAAACTCTTCTGAGAGAGAATCTCCTGTCCTGGAACATGGGATCTTGCTGCTTCAGCCTCCTGTGTTCCAGGATTACAGGCATGTGCCACCACATATGGGGAGAACTTCTGAGTCATAAGCAGATTTTAGCCAGGCCTAGGAACTCCTGCCTGTAATCCCAGCACTTGGAAGGCGGATGCAGGAGGATGACCATGAACTGGAGGGCAGAATAGGCCACATACTGAGTCCTAGACCTGCTTAAGCTACACAGCAGGACCCTTTTGTGATTTAACAGATTTGGGGAAGAGGGGTATCATTTTCTTTAGGGGAATAGCCAACAATAAGTTGCCGATATCCAGCCTATAAGCTCCCTCCTATGCTTAGGCGAGAAACGCTTAACTCCACCAGTGACACAGGAAGAGGTGAAAGAAAGGAGGAGGTGACTCGTGGGAAGAAGAGGGTTTCAGTGCAGTAAGGAGATGAGAAAAGGGAACTGAACACAAAAATGACTAAAATTCTAAAACTGCCAGACAACAATAAAAACATTTTAAAAAATTAATAAGGGGGGGGGGCTGGAGAGATGGCTCAGCGGTTAAAAGCACTGAGTGCTCTTGCAGGGAACCCAAGTTCAATTCCCAGCACCCACATGGCGGCTCACAACTCTCTGTAACTCCAAGATCTGACACCCTCACACAGACATACATGCAGGCAAACACTAATGCATATAAAATAAAAATAAATAAATAATTTTTAAAAATTAATAAGGGAACTTTGGTCCTTAAAAACAAGAAAGAAAGAAAGAAAGAAAGAAAGAAAGAAAGGAAGGAAGGAAGGAAGGAAGGAAAAACAGAAGCTCCACACAGTTGGAAAGTGTCCTGTTCAAACACCAGAATTGTATGTAAAGTTGCAGAGTACATGGCAATTTTAAAAGTGTGTGCCCAATTCCATTCCCCACGGTGCAGCTGATGCTGATCCTGTTGTGGCCATTCTGCTGGTGGGAACTGACCCAGATCAAGCTCACACTTCACCACAGAGTGTCACCCCGAGCCTGGTATCACTTTGTAACTGCATCCGTACCTTGCGGTGAGAGAAGGTCACTGTGTACTGGGCATCCCTGGACTGCGGGGAAGGCACGTCTGGGTCCACCACCGGGGCTGCCACCGTGGACTCACACTGGTCCCAGAACGTATACTGACAGAAGACGAAATTTGAGAGGCTTAAGGGGAGCCCAGTTGCTTCTTTAATTATCACCTGAAGAGATTAAAAAAAAAATATAGTTCTCATAAAAGAAACACTAAAGAATATGTCCTTCCATAGTTCAGTCATCTCTAAGAGAGGATGAAATCAGTCATCTATTTGAGAATATTCAAGATCATTCATTGCGCTCTCTCTATCCATCTATCCATATCTCTCTCTCTCTCTCTCTCTCTCTCTCTCTCTCTCGACTGATTGATCGATCTATCATTCACCCATCTATCCACCTATCTATCTCCTATTTTTAGCAGTGAATTTAGGGCCTCACACGGACTGAGCTATATTCCCAGTCCATCCTTTTATAAAGCTATAAAGCATGGAGATCTCAAACTCACAGATCGGCCTGCTTCTGCTCCTAAGTGTTGGGACTAAAGACATGCACCATCATGTCTAACACATGGACTCATCTTCAAATTTTAAGAAAAATTATATTTACTTATTTGTGAGGAAAAAAGGCACATTCCTGTATAATCTTACTCACGACTGAGTTTCTGATAAAGAAGTAACTCTTATTAGGAGAACATAATTCAATAATATATTCTCCATACTGCGACAGACATGGCCCTCTCTTTCTGCAGATTTGCCATCTGTGGTTTAGTCAATAGATCAGATATACTCCAGACACTAAATCATACAGACGTGTGTAGACTTTATCTTGTCATTATTCTCTAAGCAACTGTTACACGTGGTAAAAACTGACTAAAAGCAACTTAGGGGAGGAACAGGTTAATTTCAGTTTACAGGGCAAAGACCATCACTGAGGGCAGCCCAGGCAGGAATTTGCAGCAGAAACCATAGAGGAATGCCGCTCACTGGCTGGTTCATGCTTACCTAGCTTTCTTATACAGCTCAGGACAACCTGCCAAGGGAATGGTGCCTCCCACGGTGGGCTGGACTGTCATATCAATTAACAACCAAGACAACCCCCCACAGACAGGCCAGGCCCATCAACAATTTCACCAGTGCAATTCCTCTCTCAGGTGACTCTAGGCTGCGTCAAATAGAAAATTAAAGCCAACTAGTGCCAGGTGTGGCGGTGAGCCGTTTTAATTCTAGCACTCAGTGAGTTGGAGGCCAGCCTGGTCTACGAAGTGAATCCTAGAACATCCAGGGCTACATAATTAAGAGACCCTGCCTCAGAAAAGTGTTACAGAAAGCAAATAAATAAAATAAATCTTTAAAAATGAGGCTAACTAGAACTGATATAACTACCACACATCATTTGCACTGCACTTCATGCCATTTTATTGGCAGTTATTAAAAGTATATAGAATGATGTGCATAGATTAAATGCAAACACAGTGCACTGTTGGTGTGGGAAGTCCTTCAGTCTGTGTTTTGCTTTTATTGGTTAATGAATAAAGCTGTTTTGGCCAGTGGCTTAGCAGAATAGGGCTAGGTGGGAGTTCCAAGCAGACAGAGGAGGAGGGAGTAGTGGAGTCAGGTAGAAGCCATGCAGTTGCTGCCAGAGACAGACTTCTCCGCTGGAGTCCACTGAAACTTTGCCGGTAGGCCACAACCTTGTGGTGATGCACAGATTAATGGAGATGGGTTAGTTTAGGATATAAGAGCTAGCTAGAAATATGCTTAAGCTATTGGCCAAACAGTGTTGCAAATAATATGGTTTCTGTGTGATTATTTCTGAACTAGCAGCCTCCGCCAACACACTGTGTGTAAGGGATTTGCATACACGTGGATTTGAGTCTGTGGAGGGCTTCACAAAACCAGGTTTGCCTAGACACTGAAGGTAGAGGGTACATGTTTGGGGAATTCCACACACTTGATCCGAGAGAATTGTTCTAGAAGTGCTGCCTACAGCTGCATCTCTCATCAGACAGTTTAGCTTCTACCGTGCTGGATGGAAAACTCACAGCACTTTGTGCGCACAGTTTGGCATTGCCACGGTCTACGTGAGCCCCCATCATTGTCCTCTCACCCGGCACGTCAGCTTCTTGACTCGGTGAATGACTTCACCGCTGCTGTCCACGACTTCAAGACTTCCGCTTTCACTAGAGTTCTCGGAAGAGTCGTCCTCTGACACACGCTCCGGGACAGTCCCAGTGACACGCATGACCTCCACGTGGAGACGCCCGGCAACCTGGATCATGGGACAAGAGCATCTCAGAGCTCAAGGGCCTACCCAGGCAACACTAGCCTGAGAAACAAGTTTACTCTCAGCCCCGGCTGACCATCTCTGGCAGTGCAAGACTCTCTCTCCCAAGCCATTCCCATGAGGGAGACCCAAAGCCCACCCTCCGAGAGCCAGCCGTGCCCTGCACCGTTCCTTTCTTACTCTGAGTCAAATTTGTCCCTTCACGACTTGTTTTCTAGAACTATCCTTAGGTATACTCATTTTCCTCAGCTCAGGCAAGGAACAGCTTCAAGGGAGCGATCATCGTCTACTGGGACCTTTGGTCTTGCAATTGTTTACATAGTTACGTATGCATTTATTTGATCATGTACTTGGTTAACCTATTCACTCCACAAAGACCTACTGGGACGCCAAGAAAAGAAGTGGGTTCTGCTGCCAGTGAGCTCATGGCCAGAAAGCAGAGAAGGCAGAACCCAAGAGCAACAGGATAAAGCGTCTGACACAGAGGTGTTGGGTGTGTGTAGGGTAAATGTATGCATGTGCATGTGGCAAGTGTTTACTGGGAACGGACGGGGGCAGGAGCTGTGCCGAGCACTGTGCTTCCAACACGACACCAGGCAGACCCGGCCCCTAGCTCAGGGAGGAAGGGTGGTATGTGACATGGGGATGCATGAAAAAGTGGGGTGGCAGTGGGCTCTTACTCCAGAAGGAATCACATGAACAAAGCCAGATGGGTATGGGAAGGCAGTTCTTCTGTTTGCTTGCTTTTGTAAGTAAGGTTTTGATTTGTTGAGACAGGGCTCGCTACAGAACCCAGGCTGACCTCACTCACTGCACAATCCTCTTGCCTCAGCCTCCCGAGTACTTCCATGACAGGTGTGCAACTCCACTCTTAGCTGTGGGTAACAATGTTTTGTTCCACCTATTTTATTTTTTAATTATGTATATGTGTGTGGGTCCATGCACTTGAGTGCTGGTGTCCAAAGAGGTCAAGGGTATCGGATCTCCCTGGAGCTGAAGTCACAGGTAGTTAGGAGCTATCTGATGGGAGAGCTGGGTCTCGAACTTGGGCTCTCTCCAAGAGCAGCAAGCCACTCTTAGCTGCTGAGTCATTCCTCCAGCCTCTAAATAACTGTTCTTTTCAGGCCATTTTTTTATTAGAACATTTCTATTTCCGAGTGTGGAAGTGTTTTGCTGGAGTGGGTCCAGGTTGGCAGTATTCCATTCTCCTTTCTGAGATGGCTCAGGCTGCTCAAATTCTGCCTCGGCTTCTGAATGCTGGGACTACAGGGATGAGCCGCCACACCAGGCTAAGTAAGGAGGATGCCTAACGCTCAGATTCAATCTCCACATAGCATTGGCGCTGGAGACAAGGATCTGAGAGAAGTCAGATGATGGTATCCGAGAAAACAGACACACGGGAGGAGGGACCGAGGGAAAGAAGGGTGGAGACACAGCAGTGCAATGTATCATATGATGTTTGTTTGGGAACTGAATGCACCTGCATTAATCTGTGTGTGTGTGTGTGTGTGTGTGTGTGTGTGTGTGTGTGCAATAGCACACACGTGATGGTCAGAGGAAAGCATTTGGAAGCCTTTTCTCTCCTTCCACTCTGAACTTGAACTCAGAGCATTTGGTTCGCATGGCAAGTGCTTGAGGGCTGAGCCTTGAGTGTGTTTTTAATATATCAGATATCCAGAGCCTGTCAGGGACTCGAGATTAAGAGACCCTGAGCAAGGGTCTCAGCCACTGGATCCACTGGCCACTTAAGTTGTATTTTTAGCATGGGGAGAAGCATTGGTGGTCACCAGAGCAGAATTATCCCAGGAAGGTACAGATCCTACACACACACACACACACACACACACACACACACACACTCTCTCTCTCTCTCTCTCTCTCTCTCTCTCTCTCTCTCTCTCTCTCTCTCTCTCTCTCTCTCTCTCTCTCACACACACACACACACACACACATGCACACAGAGCATCTTGATCTTCCTCAAGGCAGAGATTAACAAAATTTCACACCTGTCATTTTCTAGGGGCTGGTGTATCCTTACCTCCCCCTGCTGGCTGATAATGGGTACTGCATATTGAAGTTTAACGTCACAGAAGAGACATTCCAAGAACACATTAGCCACACCGATGAGGTTGTGATTCTCCTGAGCTTCGTAAAAAGGGTCGCCTCGCTTCCCATAGAGCCTCTTGGCCTGAGAAGCAGAACAGGTCATTGGGGGGTCAGGAAACAAGGCATCAACTTAAATCATGCTATTTCGAACCAGCACTAAACATACTTTTAGAGGAAGCATTCACTGAAATAAAGAAGTAAAATCAGAATCATGCCGACAGATCAACCCAGCACATGAGTGGGGCATGTCTGCTGGGGGCTGTCATGCAGAGAAGCCTCGCCTTCACTCACCCCACACCTACAGCCTGTTTCATGTTGTGCCCTGGAACTGGCACCAAATTTTTCTTTCTATTGCTAATATAAAATGTTAGAAGCAAAACAAAACATTACATGCACTACAATTATGTTTAGAAATCTACCCAGCCGTGAGCACATGCAGCTAGGGGCACATGCGGCTAGGGGCACACACAGATGGGGCACACACAGATAGAGGCACACACAGCAAGGGGCACATGCAGCCAGGGGCACACACAGCAAGGGGCACACACAGCTGGGGGCACACACAGATAGAGGCACACACAGCAAGGGGCACACGCAGCTAGGGGCACACACAGCAAGGGGCACACACAGCTGGGGGCACACGCAGCTAGGGGCACACACAGCTAGGGGCACACACAGCAAGGGGCACATGCAGATGGGGCACACACAACTAGGGGCACACACAGATGGGGCACACACAGATAGGGGCACACACAGATGGGGCACACGCAGATAGGGGCACACACAGCTAGGGGCACACACAGCTAGGGGCATACACAGACAGGGACATATACATATAGGGGCACACGCAGATGGGGATGAAGATGAAGTCCACACTGGCTCCAGCCGGCCTGGTTTACCAGGACACAGACCAGCAGCACAGAGAGACTTCTTTCCTCCTCCTTTCATGTGAGAGGCAGTGAAGACAAAACAAGAGCCGCTGGGTGTCCCCTTCCACCTGTCTGAATTAAGTGCTCCTGGAGGATCACATTTATCTCCCTAGGGTAACCACCAGAGCATTTTATCTGTGCTTTTAATGCAGCCCCGTCTCCTTGTTCCTCTTACCTCAGGGACATTTTCTTTCCATTCTTGGTAAAGGTCTCTCATATCAATTAATTTATTCTCCAGCTTCTCGATGGTCCAAATCTGGGTGCTTTTTCCTTTTCTCCTCGCTTGAATGGCAGGCTCACTCACTATCGCCCCTCTCTGTATAATGAAGAGAAATCAGGCGGACATGGTTTTGACTTCCCTATTGACAGTTAAAGATTGTCTACATTACAGTGAGTTTACACAAGATGGCCAAACATTGCCACCTAGGAAATATTCTGGTCACTTTCTTCTAGATATTCCCATGCACACACTTATATTTTAAATCACAAGCCCATGTAAACACATAATCACATATCCCAGTCTCTCTCCAGTTTTTACATCACGATCAATTCCTTTTATTGTTTACTCTTTGCAAACTTGTTTCATAGTAGCATAGAAATTCATCATACAGATTTATCCCATTCCTGATTATTATTCAGTTGCAAGGGTACGTGTTTTTGTTACATAAAGGCCACTGTGAAGGCTGGGAGGTAGCTCAGTTGCTAGAGTGCTTGTCCAGCCCTTGGTTATAGGTGGTAGTGCACGCCTATAATCCTAACACTTGGGAGGCAGAGGCCTGCAGGTCTCTGTGAGTTCAAGGCCAACCTATGTACAAAAACAAGTTCCAGGAGAGTCAGGGCCCTTTTGCAGAGAAACCCTGTCTCAAAAAACAAACAACAAACAAACAAGCAAGCAAAAAGCCCTAGCGCCACCTAAAACAGATGTGGTCAGTGCACGCCTGTAATGACAGCATTCAGGAGGCAAAGACAGGTGCACGGTCATCCTTAGCTACAAATTGAGTGTGAGGCCAGCATGGGATTATGAGGCCCTGCCTCAATCAATCAATCAATCAATCAATATTAGAGAATAAAAGGACTATCAGAGAACCCTTGTGCACAACCTGAAGGTATGTCCATGCCTATAATCTGTGGACTTAGAACTCCAATAACCAATCAAATCCTCCCTAATTTGCTTTCTTAAATTTATGAAAAAATTATTTTATGTATATGTGTGTTTTGCCCCCGTGCATGCATGTGTACCACGTGTGTGTCTGGTGCCCCCAGAGGCAGAAGAGGATACTGCACGCAATGAAGTAGAGTTACAGATAATTGCGATCCACTCTGTGTGTGCTAGGAAGCAAACCCCAGTCCTCTGGCAGAACAGCCAGTGGTTAACTGAGCAAGTCCTCTCTCCACTCACCACACTCAACTTCCTTTCTAGCTGTTGGCCGGGTAGAGAAAAAAAGATGAAAATTTATTGTCTTCCAGGTTTCTCTCTTAGAGCAAAACTTTGTTAAGTTTAAGTGATAGGCGTCTTTAAGAAGGCTGCGAGGAGTTCCATACATGTAATAGTATAGGTTTCAAAGATATTTTCTCCTCAGAGAATTCACTCACAGAAAGGCTGTACAACTAGGCATACATATATACTCATTGCATCGGGGCATTTGTGTGAGGAGAAGCAGGCATAATTACCACCTGGCCGTCTTCCGTTTCTCTCTAAGGACGCTGCTTACAGCGTATGGTCACCCAGGGGGTACAGCCCAACTCGAAGGTACCCAGAGTCAACACCTGGTTCCCCACAGGACCTGCTCACAGAGATGAGCTCGGGACTCCAGTCTGCAGGATCTACTAGCCTACATTATGCTCTCCCAACCCCTAGGGCCATGCCTACCTTCCTGTTGGCACTGAGGTTGGCCGCGGGGATCTGAAGAGTCACTTGGTAGTCAGTGAGCTTGTTCATTTCCTCAGCTAGGAAGTTGGCTTCCCTCACCAGAGTGTTCGCTTTCACCAGCTGCTCTCGAAGCTTGGCCAGGCTCTGCCTGAACAGTTCATCCCTGGGGTATTGAAGAAGAGAGAGCACACACAGGTAAAGTAAGCCAGAGTTCCGTTCCTGTCACCAAGTGGTGACAAACTCCATCCACAGCAGCGGCACTCCTTTTAGGAAGTTTTCCCTCCTGTCCACAGAGAGGAGGACACTGAGAACCACTGCTGAGGACAAAACTGAGGCGTTGAGAATTGATATTAGACAAAGCAACAAACCAACAAACATACCCAGACACTGCTCATGGTGGTGCATGCCTTTAATCCTAGGATCTGAGCAGCAGAGGCAGGCAGAACTCCTGTGAGTTCAAGGCCAGCCTGGTCTACAACAATCTGTTCCACGACAGTCAGGGTGACCACAATCTTTCGTTCCTCTTCACTTCCATTCCTTCATTTTTTCATCCATCCATCCACTCACCCACCCGCCCATCCATTCTTCATCTAGCCACCACCACCATCTATCTATCTCTATCTATCTATCTATCTATCTATCTATCTATCTATCTATCTATCTATCTATCTATCATTAAGATCCAGTTGCTATAAGATAGTCCTTATAAACACCTGCCTTCCTTAGGCCACTCCTGGGTTCAAGTCTTGCAGGGGAACTGCTTCTTTCAGAGGATAAACCCCAAGCATCCCAGGTTGCCGTCTCTCATGTGCGCTGGGTTGTTGTCTTGCTCATGCCCAATCTAATGCTTACAGATTGAATTCTTTCGCCTCCTCTATAAGTCACCTCCAGACTCACCCAGACATGCTTCCAAACACTCCCTGCTCTTCTCTGCTTTGTTCCTGCCAAGCCACCCAGATACAGCCTGGGGCTGGGGGTGTTCTCACGGGCAGTGGACATGATTAGCAGGGGAAAACGTGGCTCTGAGCACCAAAGCCTTCTAAAGGGGACAAAATATCTCCTTCCTTTCTGTCGGCACATTCAACTGCTGTTGTTAAATAATCATCCAAACTTCTGCTATCTCAAGACCTGCCAATCTAAGTCATTGGCACTATCTGTACTGAAGGATTAGAGATCTGGGGAGAGGGGTGGTCTATGGTGGCTGACATTACTGTGACATTATTGGGACATAACTCCCAGATGAAACACCAATGGCCAAACTAGAAGTGGGCCTGCAGTCTCCTCTTCCCAGGCGTGTCCTTCCTCCCCAGGCCTTTCCAGTTCCACAGCCCCCATTCCTCACTCAGGTTCAGGCCCCATCCTTACCTCTCCTCAGCCCACTGGGTCACCTTCTGCTGGGCTGTCTGGCTGCTGTACGCCAGGCGGTCGGAGGCACTGCTCGGCGGCTGCCTCTCGGGGGAGAGCTGCTGGCGTAGCTGCTCCAGCTCGCGTTCATACATGAGCCGCTGCTCTTCCAGGGCGGTCCTCTTCTCTTCCAGGTACTGCTTCTCCAGGACCTGAACCACATTCTGAACTGGATCTGGTGAGCCGAGAGAAGAGGCAAAGGGTTAGAAAGAGCTGTTAAAGACAGGAGTCCACACCGGTGCCAGACAGGGCTACTCTCAGCAAGAAACATCTGCCTCAGACCTGATCTGCCTGGTCCTGTGCTCTCTGTGGAGCCTGAGGGCTCACAGAGGAAATCCTCCTGGTTTGCTTTCAGATAACACTTCAGCTAACTGCTAATTACAAACCTTCACTGTTACCTTCTTGTATAGGATGAGCGCATCCTCATGTTTAGCTGTGTGTATCACAAACTTCCTGGTATTTGACGGGGGAGGCACTGGATGTGAAACCATTGTGTTATCCAAGACAGCACATGGCTAGGAGCTTGCACAAGTTGATTTTTACAGCACATGCCTTCTACACTCATGTAACATGGCTTTTGTGTGTAACAAATAGGCTTCTGATTGCTCACCACAAACCTCCCTTCTCTTGATGGAGAGGAAATAATCATAGCATACGTTTGAAAATATTGATTAGGTATATGACGTGGCAATTTCTCAGGTGTTAATTCCTAAGAGGGCAATTAACTTTCATAAAAAAAGAAAAGTAAAAGAAAAGCATGTTTGGCAAGTTAGTGCTCCAGGAATCTAGAACTCGCAATTGGGCAAGCAGGTACAGACATATCAACAATGGAGCCTTGGCACCTCCATGGATGGCTGTGGTGTGTGTGGGACCTGACTCTGAGGAGCCAATTGACTGGACAGGGCACCAGTGTGGTGATGACCAATGAGCTGCATGCCAGGTCCAGACAATGACCCATAAATAAAGTCACAACACAAATGAGTAGCCTGCAAAGAATCAGTATGCTGACAGCCACACGGTGCAGGGGAGGACTGCCCATCACAGTGAGCATCTTCCAGAAGTCCACGGGACTGTGGGGAGATGCATCTTTAGACCGGTGTGGGATGTAGATTCCTTCTTGTATGTTGACACATCTGCCTGTGATTCCCTGATAACCTGGGCTGTATTCCCATCCAGTTGTCTCAGTTTCCAGAAAGAATCTGGTCAGTGGTGATTCAGGAGTTTTGTAATCACCTGTTCATGGCTATTCAGAGACTCTTCCAAAATACCCCACCAGTTTATGCAATAAACACAGACAATATGCTTTCTACATTAGCATGTAAGAGGAGAGAACACACGAGCCTTAAGAATAAAGTTGACACAGCAAAAACGAGCAGCTTTGTATAATTGCAAGATGCTGTAAGTTGTTTTAATGAAAACGACAGCTACCATGCCAATGTGACTTTACTGGCTGCATCTCAAGAGCAGGGACCAAACTGACTGCAAGCATGACTTCCAAAGAAACCTGCGGCCCCTCCCCTTCCCTGCGGTGGGCGTCATCTCCATTTTAAGGTAGAGGAAACTGGGGTTCCGAAAAATCACACAGATGACCAAGGTCCAATGACAACCAAGGACAGCGCCATGTACTGAACTTAGATTAGAAGCTCAATGTCAACGAGGATCAGACATCAACTTGATAAATATGTCTTGATGCGATGCTCTTAGCCCGAGAGTCACTCCGTATTAGCACTCATCAGAGAACAAAGTCTTCAAAACATACAACTGTATTTCATTAAATCCATTGCTTCTTCAAAGCAACAGCAGATTTATCACTGAGAAATTGTTTTTTACTGCGTTTTGTGAAGAGAGACTGAAAGACATACTAGGGATCGAATGTAGGGTCTTATTCATGCTAAGCAGGCACTGTGCCATTGGCTTCTACTGCCTAGGTCCTGAAGAACATATCTATCCACATCTCAGCTTTTTATGCTGCAGAAACACACGTGACCCTGCTGGCTGATGCTGCAGGATCTCAAGCCAGGTTCCTTGTCAAAGTGGAGGCTGAGCGACTGAGGATGCTTAAAACAGGACCAGGAGCCACAGTGACACAGGCTCTATGGGGGCCACAGACCAAGATGCAAATACAGAAGGAGAGCAACTCAGCCCTGCACTTGGACCCCCTAAGCAGGACTCCCAGGTCACCTCCTCGTCACACACAGTCCTGCTCAGGGGCTAGGCTGTTTTACTTCTGATCACCACTATGGGAACATAGTTCTCTCTTGTTTTTCTTTTGTTTATTTTGCTTTATTTTTCAAGTTTATTTTGGTTATATATATATATATGTGTGTGTGTGTGTGTGTGTGTGTGTATGTAAACATATTTGTATGTGGGAATGCCTGTACGATATGTACATGTGAAGGCCAGAGGTAAATCACCTTTAAAAACATGGATTTATTTAGTATGTGCACATGCATTCATATTGTGACATGTGTGTGGAGGAGGTGGCTTTTTCCTTATGCCATGTATGTTCTGGGGGACCAAATTCAGACTGTCAGGCTTGTTACCAAGCACCCTGCTGAGACACCTTATCAGCCCCCTGCCCCATACCCCGTGTTTTGAAACAGGGTTTCTCACTAGCCTGGGGCTCACCAGTTAGTCTAGACTGGAAGTCCATCAAGTCCCAGGATCCCCCCCTCTCTGCCTCTCCAGGGCTGGGAATACAGGTCCATGTCACTACCCCTAGCTTTTGGAGTGTTGTTTTTGTTTATTTGTTTAATGTGGGAGCTAGAGACTGAACTTAGGTCTTTATCAGGAAACTACTGACTGAG
The DNA here is from genome assembly GCF_014885135.2 of Alexandromys fortis. Lineage (NCBI taxonomy): Eukaryota > Metazoa > Chordata > Mammalia > Rodentia > Cricetidae > Alexandromys > Alexandromys fortis. Next base: position 28,279,118 of record NW_026067927.1, read on the forward strand.
CTATCTCCCAAGCCTGCGGGAATGTCTGACAATATTCCTCTCGCCTGTCAATCAGTCTGATGCCTTTGCTACACTACCCAGCCTCTTTTAAAAGAGGTTCTAATATAGCTAATAGCTTTGTAATGATCCAGAAATTTCTTCTTAATGACTTTCCCTCTCTCCTGAAGACTGCTATCCTGCCCACTACTCAGTCTCATTTATATCAGATCCTCAGAATGAGATTTCTAACTACAAGGGACACTATAATTAATACATAATTTGTGCTCCCGCATGCACGCAATGTGGAACTTGACCAGCAGGGGGTGCTATGAAAGAAAATGCTTGGAAAGCAACTGTGTCTACAGAGGCTGGTCAGAATTTCAGGACTGTGGAGAGATTGGAATGCTGCAGTTGGGTGAGTTCTAGTCCTCTGGATCAGCCATTCCTTGCCAACCTCTGTGTCTGAACGAACACCCTGTGACTAATAGATAAACCTTTACCCAATCATTAACTTAATAGATCACTAGCTCCCACCAACCCCAAATCTAAGAATGCCATCAGATAGTATATCGGGTCTATAGAGACGCTCTCCCATCCTGCTGGACCTGCCTCTGATGCACCCCCAATATGTTTTAAAATAAAATGGATCCAGTTAGCAAGGTAACCCGTCTATGATCTGGCCCAGGACACCCCTACCCCCACCCTGCGCTTCTTGTCTTCTCTCCCTGCTTCGGAGAAAGGAAGCCAGGGCCTCAGGCAAGGCTAGGCAATCACTCTACCACTGAGCCACACCGCCACTTCATTTTCCTCTTCTCAAGAGAACCATTTCAAAATTCAGTGCATCTGGTGTCTAAGGCCAGGGTACCAAAGAGTTGGGTTTTTTGTTTGTTTGTTTTTGTTTTTTGGGGTGATGGGGGAATGAACAGGAAGGGTGCTGCGGGAGAGAAAGGACAGGGGTGCTGGGGAAAGGACAGGATAAGGATGCTGGAGGAGCAGATAGGACTGAGGTGCTAGGGGAGGGGACAGGGTGGAGTGCTGGGGGAGCAGAGAGGACAGGGTGTTAGGAGAGGGCATTAGAAACAGCATTGGAAATGACTCATACTGGGATAGAAGGGACGTTGCCTTTGGGGATGGGGGGAGAAGTCTCTAATCTTAGATGTTAGAAACTACCTCACGACCTTTAACCAGTCCCTAAATACTCCTTATTTTAGAGCTAGCTACAGAAGAAATTGGGAAAAGAGATTAGTGTTTGATTTCTATTTTGAGCCCTTGAGAAAAACATGTAAACATGAGAAAGTCCGTAGCTAGACTTTCTTTTACTTCCTTTTTTTTTTCTTTTCTTTTCTTTTTTTTTTTTTTTTTTTTTTTTTTTTTTTTTTTTTTTTTGAGTCAGGGTTTCTCTATGTAGCCTTGGCTGGGTAGACCAGGCTGGCCTCGAACTCACAGAGATCTGTCTGACTCTACCTCCTGAGTGCTGGGATTAAAGGTGTGTGCCACTACCACCTGGCTAAAAACATCCTTTTTTGTGTATGTATGAATGTGTACATGTGTATATGAATGTTCAAATGTGTGTGGGGGAGTGCATATGTGTACATGCATGTATAAACTTAAGCTGACATCAAGTATCTTCCTGTATGGCTTGCTATTTCATATATTAACGCGAAGTCTCTCATTCAAACCCAGGGCCCATCATGTCAGCTAGTCCGGTTTCCACCTCCCACATACAAGGTGATGGATGGGCTGCCATATCCGCCCAGCTTTCATATGGGCTCTGTGAACCTGAACGCTGGTCCTTGTGCCTGCACAGCAAGCCCTTGGTGAGCCATTTTCCCAGCTCCTCTTTTACATTTCCATCCAAATGATCTGGGTTTTAGGTCAGTTCTTACACTAGAGATTCTAGGTGATCACTGAAATGGTGGAGGCTACGTTTGGAAGCACCCCTGCCCTGAACTGCCATGCTCCCTTCAGTAATAAGGCCATTAGTAACAGGCGCAGTAACACCAAGGACATTTTCCTGTGCTGCTGGGCGTGTGGGGAAAAGGACAGCTGGGCGGTAACAGAGTTGGAATATGGTTGGGAGATGCTCAGTCATGATCAAGAAGCACTTTGGTCAGGTAGAAAACCTTCGTTTCATCCCAATACTGCCTGTTAGAGTTTGCCAAAGCTCGCAGCAAGCAACGTCCCTCAGCGGTCCCGCTGAAAGCCAGCCAGGATCCCACATGCTAAGGCAGCAATTAAGAACCTCTGTCCCAGCGTTGGTGAGCCAGCTTCGTCTGAAACCACAGGAGGGGGAAGAGGATCTTCAAGTAGGACCACCACGGGGAGGACCACCAGGCAGACAGGCTTACGGTCGGGAAGCCACCTAGCAGGAGACGGAATTCTGAGGACGCCAAGGCCATCAGATCATCTGCACCGTGACAGAGGATGTGTGTGTGCCTCAGAGGGAAGCGCCACTTAGCGAAACTGGTGGAGGAGGGAGGCATCGCTCTTCACAAGTGATGCTAACACTGGCGAGAGTGAGCCTGGCACAGGAAGTGGGGGTGAGGGAGGCGGAGAGGGTGTAAGGCAAAGAGCCTGGGAACATTTCACTTCAAGCGTCATCTTTATCAAAGGTACTTGAGCATACCTGTCAAGTAAGTCTCTTCAGAAGTATAATTTCCACCTGAGTTGATAGTAAATATTACCTTTCATATCTATGAGAATTCTGGATCTGTATTTTCCTGGGGGACCTTTATCACTCTTCCAGGAAATGACAAGATCAATGATGGAAAATTTGATTAAAAAAAAAAGTCTGTCAAACCCATTTCATAAATACTGAGACCATGGAAATGCTATTGCGATTGGCTTGAGAACAAGAGATTCCCCAAAGGGGGGGGGGGGCATCTGCAAACTCTCTGGTTCTACTCGAGTTCCCTGAGCTGTCTTGACACTGCTGCTCCTTGCTGCTGGCCTCTGGAAGGAATTATTGGCTTTATGTGTCTAAACTCTGGGGAGACTCTGCTTATCCCCTGCGGGCCTCTGTAAGATCTGCTGCTGCCGGAGAGAGCATCTTACCATTGCTGTTGAGGGTTTTCATGATGACCTCCATCTGTGCAAACTCGTAGTTGTAGTCTGGTTCCGAGGAGGCCTCGCTTGCAGCATCCAGGTCATGCTCTGCCGGACCTGCGTCTTTCTCAAAGTCTCTCAGCCAGTCCCGCCGTTTCCTCTTAGGTAAATTAATTCTGTGCGGGTTTTCATCATTAGATAAAATCAGTTTGATTTATACTTAAATAGACAACAGAAAAGAAGGCAGATGGAAAGATCAGAGAACGTGAGGCTGGTACCTAAAAAAGTGGTTATTTCCCCATAAGATCCTGTCACCGTGCCACAGCTGGGTGGTACTGCAGACGAGGGTGCCATTTACACACGACCTGAAGGGACACAAAGGAAGATGTTAGGTGGGTGGAAGACAGTAGTCACAAAATTCAAAGAAGTAACAGGGAATGTTCTAATGAATGTATTCTGGGAAACCGTTGAAGGAGGAGTAACAGAAACCCAGTCTCGGTCATGAGTCAGGAAGGGTCTCCCTACTTCCCTAAGAGTGAGGCCCAACTCTGTGTTTCTGATGGAGATATAAAACATCACTACAGGATAGTCAACAGACATTTACAAAATGCAGCTGGGGAGACAGCTCATTGGGCAAAGCTTGCGTGAGGACCTGAATTCAGATTCTCAGAATCACATAAAGCTGGGGATAGCAACACATCTGTCATCTTATCATTCCTATGGAGACAAAGAAGGTAGAGACAGAATCCCTGGATGGTCCCAGGTGGGCTAGCCTGGTGTACACAGTACTGAACAATAGACTGTCTCAAACAAACAAACAAAGTAAAACAAAGCAAAAGCCATGTGATGGTTTGAAAGAATATGGTCCCCAAAGGGAGTGGCACTATTAGAAGGTGTGGCTTTGTTGGAGTGGGTATGGCCTTGTTGGAGGAAGTGTGTCACTGTGGAGGCGGGCTTTGAGGTCGCCTATGCACAAGACACCACCCAGTGTCTCAGATCACATCCTATTCCTACCCAAGATGTAGAACTCTCAGCTACCTCTCAAGCACCATGTCTGCCTGAACGCCACCATGGTTCACCATAATGATAAAGGTCTGAACCTCTGAACTGTAGGTCAGCCAATAAATTTTTTTCTTTATAAGAGTTGCTACGGTTATGGTATCTCTTCACAGCAACAGAAACCCTAAGACATGCTGGTGGTGGTTTGAAAGAAAATGGCCCCCAAAAGGAGTGGTACTATGCGGAGGTATATGGCCTTGTTGGAGGAAGACTGTTACTGTGGGAGAGGGCTTTGAGGTTTTTTTTTTGGCTCAAGTTTCCCTCAGCGTGACTGTCAGTTGACTTCCTGTTGCCTGCAAGATGTAGGACTCACAGCTCCAGGGACATCTGCCTGCACGCCGTCATACTGATAACTGACTAAATCTCTGAAACTGTAAGCGGCCTCGATGAAATGTTTTCTTTGTCAGAGTTGATGCGGTTATGGTGTCTCTTCACAGCAGTAGAAAACCCTAACTAAGACAACGCTATTACTCATCAAAGTTCTATACTGCTATCACTAGATAGGAACAGACCCCACAGGCTCCTGTTCTAGAACAGCAGATCTCCAGTGGGTGGCGCTGCATCCTAAAGTTGAGGAATGTGGGAGGTGAAGCCTCACTGGAGGAAGTGGGTCCCTGGGGGCAGATTTTAGGAGATAAAGCTACCCAGTGTCTGGACGGGTCTGGTTCTCTCTACTTCCTGATGTCAGATGGTGCCAGTTGCTTCACGCTCTTGCTGTCACTCTCAAGAGCCCTGCCTGCCACCATGACTTCCTAGCCATATGGACTGTACCCTTTCAAACTGTGAACCGAAATAAATGCTTCCTTCCAGGTATATTTGGTTAAGCAATGAAAACAGTAACTAACACACCCCCGTAAACAGAAAGCAAACCCTCTAGGATACCCGGCGTATCCTTAACTTTGACGTAATTGAAGCAAGAAAAGGGAGAGGCTGGCGCCTCCACGGGCGTCTCCTACCTTGCATTTTCTTTTGGCGTGAGAGTGATGTCTCCATCTGCGGCGATGTCGATCTCACAGTGCTCGGGCTGAATCCCGATCCCAAAGAGCTGGATGTCCTGAGAGGTATCTGCACCCACGCGGGTGTGATCCTGGAACGCAGAATTGAGGAGAAGAAACCAAGTTCACAAGGCACTCAACCAGAAATGGTCACAAGCAACTGGAATAAATCAAGGACTGCATGAAACAAACGGCATAGGTGCACATCTTGAGCATCAGAAGGCAAAACGTTGGCCAGTGTGATGGCTCAGAGGATAAAGGCATTCGTCACCAAGTCTGATAATCTGAGTTCAGTCTCCAAGACCTGTATGGTGGAAGAAAAATAGTCCTCTGACTCCATTTACATGCTGCGGCCAAGCGCATGCCCTCCACAGATAGATAAATAGATTGGTAGGCTGGTAGGTAGGTAGGTGGATAGATGGATGGATGGATGGGTGGATGGATGCAGTAATAATTTTCTTAAGCTAAAATCTTACCTAGAAACAACTTTTTAAAAATTTTTAAATTCAGCTGGGCAGTGGTAGTACACACCTTTAATCCCAGCACTCAGGAGGCAGAGGTAGGCGGGTCTCTGAGCTCAAGGCCAGCCTGGTCTACAGAGTTCTAGGACAGCCAGGGCTACACAGAGAAATCCTGTCTCAAAAAAAACCTCAAAAAACCCTCAAACCAAAACCAACCAAACAAGAGCACCAAAGAAAAAAAAAATGTTTAAAACCCTATCAAAACCAGCTCCTGTATCAACAATGGTTATCATTTTAAAACATAAGAAAATTGGACATAGCTATAGCAGACATTGAATTCTAATTCTAGATTGAATTTTTACTATTTGAGTGGGTACCAGCATGCCATTTCATCCTAAGCCTCTATTTCTCTTTCTCTCCTCCTTTCTTTCTTTTTCTTTCTTTCCTTCCTTCCTTTCCTTTCTCTTGCCCTCTTTTTTTTTTTTTAACAAAACTAAGACAGTATTATTTATTCAACCTATTTGACTGGATTCTTTTTAAAAGGACTCCATTTCAGAACCACTAAAAGGCAGTCTTGTGGTTAATTTTACCTCAGCATCCTTCCTTCCCACCTTAGGGCTGGGGACATGGCTCAGTTGGTAAAGATGACCCCAGTATCTATCTATACAAAAAGTCAGACATGGTGGTTTTGCCTTCCATCCTGATGTTGAGGAGGCAGAGAAGGTATTCCCTGGGGCTTTGCAGCCAGTATCAGTAGGCTTTGGATTCAGTGTTTTCACCCCATTCCAAAAACTAAGGCAGAAAGTAATTGATGAAGACATGACATTAATCTTGACGTGTGTGTGCATGTGTGTTTGCACATGTGCACATGCATGTGCCTGCACAGACAGACAGACACACACTTGTCAACATTTCTAATGTCGACATTCCATACAGTGGTGAAGCCTGTGGTTATATGATGTACAAATCCATGTAGTTTTAAAGATCTTGAGTCTTAGAATCTCTCTGGAGACTCAGTTGCTGTGCACCCCTGCTCATTCACAGAGCATCTTCCTATATTGCTCTACAAATTATTTAATCACTGTGGCATTACTTCTGTATGCAATGGAGAAAACACAAGGCTAGGTCTTTCGAATGAAGATATCAGTGGTTAGGGATACAGTTCTGTAGCACAGCACTTGCCTTCCACACACAGATCCTGGGTTTACAAACCAGGATCAGAAAAAATTAGCTCTCCCTAAATAACAAATCCCAAGTTGACTCATGGGGCCTTGTTAGGTCAAGGGCTAGCTGTACCACGTTTATACCTCTGAAAAAAGTGGAAGGAAAAAGATCATAGGAGACTGAGGTTCCCTGCTTCAATTCTAGTTCATTCTCCACAGCATATTATATACTCCCAGGGGATCAAAATCCTTACCAAGGTGTTCTTGAAGAAGATGTGGCTTGGGTTCCCAGAACCCATATAGTGGCTTACAACTACCTGTGACTCCAGTTCTGGGGACCTGATATCCTCTTCTGGCCTCTGTGGGCACTAAATGCATGTTGTACACACAGAGACAAGCAGGCATACATATATACCCATAAATAAAAACAAGTCAAATAAATTTAAGAAGACTCCAGGTACCCAATCCTTGACCATCATTTTAATATTCAACTACCGTAACAGGGGGCTGGAGAGATGGCTCAGCTGCTAAGAGCCCTAGCTGCTCTTCCAGAGGTTTTGAGTTCAATTCCCAGAAACCACATGGTAGCTCACAAATATCTATAATGGGACCCAATGCCTTCTTCTGGCATATAAATAAACTACCATAACATGCACACTCTCTCTGTGTATGTTATAGTTAAACGTGTTTTGATAGGCAACTGAATTCCCTTTGTCAGTTGGGGCACCTTGCACGAATGCAATCAAGTGTCCTATTTCAACTATCTCCCCTCCCCTCCCCTTCCCTTCAGGATAGGGTCCCATATAGCCCAGTGTGGCCTTGAACTTGTTATGTACTGGAGATTGAGTTTAAACTCCCAATCCTTCTGGCCTACGCCTCGCACATACTGAGATTATAGGCATGTGCTACCACACCTGGCTTGGATGTCCCATTTCTTGCTTAATAAAATTGGCCAGTAGTTCTGCAAATGTAGCCAAAGAACCCTTGGCCTCTCTCTGACATTTCTGGAGACTCATGAGGTCCAAATACTTTAGGGGACTGGAGGGGTAGCTCAGAGGTTAAGAACACTGACTGCTCTTCCAGACGACCTGGGTTCAATTTCCAGCACCCACATTGCAGCTCACAACTGTCTGTAACTCCAGTTCCAGGGGTTCTGGCACCCTCACACAAATGTACATGTAGGCAAAACACCAATGCACATAAAATAAAGTAATAAATAATTTTTAAAAACTACTTTAGGAAAAACATGGTCGTTTGTTCCAGCTTTCGCGTTTTACCATGCATGAATGGCAGGGCTTCGGCAGGCACCTGGCCAGTGGTGAGGCGGCTCTGAAAGTAATAGCTGTGTGTCTGTGCTCCAGTACCCCCAATCTAAACACCGTCCAGACTGATGGCTATAACCTAGGCACACAAACATGCACTGGAGTCCTTAATACTTTCAAAGAATGTGCATGGGATCTAACCCCAGGGCATTTGGAAATCTACTGCAGAGATGTCCCCAGCATGGTCAGTGCACACCAAAGCCACGGGACCAATGCTAAAAGGCCTTAAATGAAGGATCATAGGACAAAAGTCCTTTCCTGATCATGGGGTCAGAGCTAAGGCAGACTTGAGACTTGGAAGAGCTCCGCTCTTGAATCTAGCCTAGGGTCTCTCTAGGCTTGTGTGGGTCTTGAGAGCTCCTTAGTGTTACAATGAAGACTCTCTATGACCTCTTAGACCCCCAAACACCTCAGAACTCTGTCATCTTACAGGTGGGACCTCCTCCAACAGGTGTACCCTGAGTTGTCCATTTGTGTCCCTCTGCAGCCTGTACTCAAGGGCATCAGGCGAAACAAAAGTTATTTTCGGTGATTGGTGATGTAGAATTGCACTGTCCATGGTCTTTCTACTCGGGGTGAAGCTGGGTACAAAAAGCAAAAACACGAGACCAGGCATCCGAGTTCTGCTGGGATGATACGGGATGGCAGGGGTCTGCTGATCAGACATACTCACCTTTAAATAGTAAACCAGAAGCTCATTGAGGGCGGGGTCCGCGTTCAGGTTGACAAGGTAGCACTTGTCATCCCCCACCTTGATCCCGGAGGTCTCCAGGGAGATGCCCATGCTCTCCAGCTGCCGCTGTCTCTCCTGGGCATGGAAACGGACAAAAGCAGGGACACTCTGTTGTTCGATTCCCAAGATGCATCCACGGAAAGAATAAGTCACCGTTTCTGGGGACAGTGCCAAAGAGGTGACACATTCTACTCGGCTCGACTAAGTTTGCTAAGCGCCTAGGACATGGCACTGTCTGTCATAGGGCACCCAGCGTGAGTCACACACAGTGTCTGGGGAAAAGGACAAGCCCGCGTAACTAGAATGCGAAAGAATAGCGGTGTGCCATGGAGGGCTGCAGAGGGCTGCAGAGGGCTGCAGAGGGCTGCAGAGGGCTGCATGCTTTCCGAGGAGGGGCATTTGGAGATGAATTTTCATAGCAAGAAGCAAGAGCAGTTGCTTGAGTAGTGGTCACAGGAAAGCAGAGCCGGATTCTGGGCAGAGAGGATAATTTCAGGAGCCAAGAACTCCTAGCAAATGAGGGAAGCTGTAGGAGCTGGAAGAACAGGTAGAGACCCTGTCGTCACGGGCTTTGAGTCCACCTGTCCATGTAAGACTTAACGGTAGTTTAGAGCGTGGTGGGTACTGATCGATGGCTGGGAACACAAGAGCTAATACAACAAAGTCCTTTTCTCATGAAAACACGTGGTAGTGAGATCTGGGGACAGTGTGAGTAGACCTAAAATGCCCATGCAATGCAGTGTGGAGTGACCCCAAACACACGCTCCTGCTGTATTACCCCTTGTCGCAAGGTCTATGCTACTAAATGTTCATATAGAATCTTCTAAGAAGCACACAGAGTCAAATGGTGAAAACCTATTGTGTTGTATGTCTTACGACTTTCTGCCAGTCAGAGTTTCTGAATGCCCTACTCTGCCAAGTGATCTAAAGAAAAACAGAATCACAATGTGGACCTTAGATCATATGAGGAACAGAAATGACAGTCCTTCCCCCCGCCCCCCCAGTCTTGCTTATTCAACAGAGTATTCCAGCAGCACAGGACCATATACAGACTGGTGGGAGATGTGAAGTTGGGGCTTTAAAATGAGCTCGGCAGAAAGAACGGGGCCCTGGATGGTTTTGGAGGAGGCAAGCGTCTGACTAGCGGACATCAGGAAGGAGACCTTAGTGTTTCAGGCTACCTCATCAGCCCACCTGTGCGATCTCTTCCGTTTTCCTCAGCTTCTCTTCCCATGTCACTGTTAGCTCCTTTATCAGTTTCTCAGATTCTTCAAGCTTCTCCTTCAGCTCCGGGGCCTTCATGGCCTTTAAAAACAAGACCAGAGACACCAGCTTTCAAAATCTTTCTGACATTATATACGGTGCATATAGAATGGTACCCTTGCCTGTGGTATTGGAGTTTGGACACAGGGCCCTGCCCATTCTGTGTGCAGCTCTATGCATTTTCTATGCAGCTCTATGCATGTTCTATACAGCTATGGGCTACATCTCAGCAGCCATATGCTCTCCCTCAACAAGTATTAATAGACTTTCAGAAACGATTAAGTCACGCACTGTCAGCGTGGGCCTTGGAATTCTGCTAATCAAAATAAACGGAAGAGGACATCGTGTTTCTCTTTAAACAAAAAGACTGGGAAAAAAAGCTAAAGTTTATCTCTGAAATATCTAAGTAGGAAAAAGGTTATTTAAGCAGATTTATCTGTCAGTAAGGCAGAAATCAATAATGTCATCCATACATATCCCGTAGCTACAGTAGCCAGTTAGGACCATATGCAGACTGGTGCCCATCCACAAGACCCAGGCTCCAAGGCTAAGGAAAGGAGATCCAACATCTGTGAAAGTCTCATGGAAACAATCTACAGCATCAATTAAACACACACACTGTTCCTAGGATTTCCCACTGGAAGTTCAGGGGCCAAGTGAAGGGCTGAAGCCAACAATTAGGTAGTGACAGGAATGACCTCACTTCCCTTCTTGCCGGAAGACGGCTAGGGCAAGAACTGGTGTGAGTTATGTGGTTCTTCACAATGCTTCTCAGCCCAGAGCAGACGCCTGCACACACTGAAAGGGTGAACCACACAGCCCTCAGCCACCAGACACCCCAGTCAGGGGACTTCAGGAACTGGGCACGTCAGACTGACGTTACCTCAGCCTGTGAGAGCTGCTCCCTCAGTTTCTCCACTTCCTCTCGCAGTTCCCGGATGACTTTAGCATTGGGGTCCTCATTCACTACAGCGTGGTTCACGATCCTCTTAGCTCGGTCTGCGTATCTCAGTGTGGACAGCGTCTCCTCGTAATTGTCCGCTGCCGGGCTGATGGTGGCTATCATGGAGGTCTGGCTGTTCCCCCCTAAGTTGTCCTGTAAAGGATTTCAGATAGACGTGACCAAAGAGGAAATATCCACACGTGACTTTGTTCTTGGTGAAAAACAAAATGCAATGTGAAAATGTGTTAGTATTTTTCACATAATTTTATAAGAAGATGAAACATGGCCTGTTATATTTATAACAATAAACAATACCTGACAAATGTCACTATAATAGAATAGAAACAATAAGTAGTGTTAGTTTGTGTATGTATGCTGTTGTGTAGCACGTGTGTACATGTGCGTGTGCATGGGCATGAACATGAAGATAAAAGAAAAAGATGTCGGATGTCTTTCTCTGTCACTTCTCTGTGCTGGGGATTTGAACTCGTGTTCTCATGCGTACTCAAGCAAATGATCTTACCTGGTGAGCCCTCCCTACAAAATCATGTTCTTGGCGTGTCACTAAGAACTAGGGTGACGGTGCTGCGTGTGCTTCGGTAGCTCTGCACGCTCCTTTCACAGTTTCACGTGGGAAACAGCGAGGTTTAGACAAAAAACAAACAAACCAAAAAAAAACGATCCCAAGTCAACAACGTACCTTAAGAAGCCAAGTGAGAACGGAATCTCGATAAGGCACGAATTTGTTTTTGCCTTTGCCAGCGGCCTGGTCGGCAAGCGATGATATAACCAATCCCAAGGTTGTAAGCGATCTGCCACAAAAAAGAAGGAAACTAAGCTTTGTGGCGAGCTTGTTTTCATACAATAACAATCTTTCTAGAAAGTGAGAATAAAATACGCAGAGCGAGCAAGTCGACAGTCAGCGATGTCTGCAATAATTTTCCCAGAAGCCCAAAACAAAGAAAAAGGTAACCTATTAACATAAAATAATTAATTTAGAATTTTTATAAGAAAATAGTATGCTTCACTGCAGACTTTATAAAACGTACATTTTAAACATGCAATTATAAAATCATACTAGAAAGTACTAATTCACTCCAAATATTAAGGTCTGGATTACTTAAGCTTCAGGTCAACTCTGGACCATTATACCTCTGCTCTTGCAGACACCCCCTTTAAACTTAGTGTTTAAAGCTGGGGACGGGATTCAGCACAGGGTTACCACAGCTTCTCAAAAGCTAAGACCTGTGCAAGCAGAGCCCAGCACCAGGCCTTGCTTTCAGACTCAGAGGACCATGGGTAAAACTCGAGGGCTTTTAAGGAAATCGCAGAAGCCTTCGCACAGAACTACTGCATCAAAGGTCTCTCAGAGTCTCTCTCTCTCTCTCTGTCTTTCTCTCTCTCTGTCTCTGTCTCTCTCTCTCCCTTTCTCTCTCTCTCTCTCTCTGTCTCTCTCTCTCTCACACACACACACACACATACATGCACGCTCATGCACACACACACATCTCTCTCTCTCTCTCTCTCTCTCTCTCTCTCTCTCTCACACACACACACACACACACACACACACACACACACAATTTCGAGACCTTGCAGCCGACAATACCCAAGGACATCCACATTCTTAGACACCATGCTGAGCTGTCTGGACTTATCACTAACAAAGCACAGTCCTGGGACCTCGATCATAGCCGTCTTCGGGAACTTGTCAGAAATGCAGACTCTCAGGCCCCACCCCACCACGCGGAAGGACGGACTCCAGCAGGACTCAGCCACCTGTACTTGACAAGCTTTCCTGGCCATCCGATACAAGCTGCTTTCTGAAAAACACTTCGGTGCTTTGAAGCTTAACTTGTGCCGTGGTTTGAACGAGCGCTGTCTCAAGCTGGCAGTGAAAGGCAGTCGTGGGGACGGGGACAGGGGCAGCAGGTGTTGCTCAATGTCAGAAGTTGAACACTTATTCCAGAGTTCTTTTTAATCCCACCTGTCCCCTACTCTGCTGTTAGGAAACTCCTAATCTTTAGACCTCTTACAGTTCTTTAGCAGGATGGGAAGTGGGAGGGGCTAACTGCAGAGGAAGGAAGAACCTTAGGTTGGGGGACCATTTATAAACAGCCCTGGCTTTGTGTTCATTGGGTTCTTTGGTGGTCTCCTGAGCTGTTCTACTGGAGTTCCACCCACAGTCTCCTCTCAAACCTTGTAAAAGTACTTAGAATTAAAAACCTACCAGAATAATAATAGAGAAGTTGGGATACAAAAGAAGACAAATAGGGGCTAGAGAGATCACTCAGTAGCTAAGTGCTTGCTCTCCTGCAAAGAATCTGCCTCTAGAATTCTAGCACCCATGGTAGGAGACTCATAACTACGCCCTCTTTTGGCCTCTGGGGCAACTGCACTCACAGGGCCACGCACAGACACAGACACATAAATAAATTAAATAACTTTAAAAGACAAAACAAACTAGGGAGGATCAAAAGCAGAATAAAAGTTGCCATAGTAAAATATAATGGATGAAGGGAAGAATTTGAGTTGCATTTCCATTTTTTTTCCTTTCTTCTATTCCATAAAACTTTAATCATCTGAATTCTTCCCCAGCAAGTAGACTTTTGCATTGTTGAAATTTGGTGTTTGATACTGGAATACATTCTTAGGGGGTGTGTTTAAAGTTATACATCATTTTAATGGGCACTTCTTCTCTGATTACTTATTTCTTGCTATTAATTTTATATTTATTTTATGCCTTGGAAATTATGTTAGACAAAAAACAAATTGGAGAGATTTTCTTTTTTTCATTTATATTATTTTATTTGGAAGTGTTTATAACAGTACAGCAAAACTACACTGCAGAGACGATGGATGTCATTGGTGTAGGCAGCATCAGTTTATTATAAAAGGGAGGCTCGGACATTATTTACACGAGGAGGAGTTCAGAATGTCAGTGAAACGGGCAACTTCATGTGACACCATTTCAACAGTGATCTCAGTCCACAGACTTTCCGAGAATGTCATCCTCTCTACATAAGAAACAATCTTGCCGTCTAGAATTGGTGCCTCCATATTCTTGGAGGAAAACTGTGTCTCCAGCTTCCACCCTGATAGGAGGAATCTCTCCACCCTTTCCTTTCGTGCCCCATCCCACAGCCACTACTGTTGCTTGCAATGCTTTTCCTTGAGACTCTTCTGGAAGCCTAATGCCACCTTTGGTCACAGTTTCGGCGGCACTCCTTTCAACCAATCCTCTGTCAAAGAGTGGGAGGAACTCTGAAAGCTTGCCCAGCCATGACTAGCTGCACCACAGCTCAGACTCTGCGCTCAGGTCGCCGCAGCAAGGAGAGTCCTCAGGGTTTTCTTATACAAGCTCAATATGAGTGCAAAGGCAGTTGAGACAGCTCGCAGGATCAGCAGAGCACCTGGCCCAGGAGCTGCTAAGAAGTTCAGTGGAAGGGTGGGTCAGAAAGTTTTGCAAAGGTGACTCACCGTGTCACACTACAGCTTCCATAATGGGATTTTCCCTTTTATTTTCTTAAATTTTATTTTACTTTTTTTGGGTGTGTGTGTGTGTGCCAGAGCAGAGGGTAGACAGGAAACCAGGAAATGAATGGGAAGGAGATGCATGATGTGAAAGACACAAAGAATAAATAAAAAGAAAGCTAAAAAGCTTTGCAAATTTTTTCTGGAAACAAGGGCCTGAAGATGCAGAGCCCTGTAGAACTTGAACAGTCATTCTAGGAATCTGCCCGGGAGAGGGAAGCCCAGAGCAGTGGGAGAAAGTGGCCATGCCCACCTTCACACTGTCCACTTTGACATTGACAGTGACCAACTGCGAGCCATCACAGAAGCCAGACCTCTTAAAACTACATGGGAAGCAATGTAGGACCACAACACAGACTATGCAACAGTCATTCTGAGGAGTCAGGAAGAGGACAGGCAGTCAGGAGAAGGCTCGAACTCCTGGGCAGCTGGCCTGTGGCTCAGCCCTCCCATAAGAAAATGAACATGAACCAGGTAAAGTATCCAAGAGGAAAAAAATGAAGATTTATTATTATTATTGTTATTATTATTATTGTTATTATATAGTTTTGCAGAATTGGGGACCAATCGAGGCATCTTGCACATGATGTATGCACTACTGCCACCTAGGGAGTAGTCAAGGTTGAGAATGTAAGGAAACCATGGTAGGAGTCTGTGGGGAAGCCTTAGGAAGGGCGCTCCATGAACTCAGTTCGTAGAGAAACTGAGGCAGCCAGGGCCCGGTGGCAGGGAAATGGCTCCACCGTCCCCCTTTCGCTGGACAGGTGGAGTTGCAGCCTGGCATTCTGATGGACAACTTCTCATCCTGGCACCCCAGGAAGAATGTGTACAGATGAACTACATCCCTCTCATTCCTGGGCAGCGCAGCCACCTGGTGCTTTGATGCCTTCATTCCTCAAACAAAAGGAGCACCACGCACTGCACTTTAAGCACCCAGGAGCTTTGGGAGGGGTGAAGCCCCTGAATCTGCAGCCCATTAGCGGACACTGATGTCCCCGTGAGGCTGCTGACAGGCCTGCTTAAGAGGATCATTAATGCTGCATATGAAGAAGCCGGGCGAGAGGCTGAGAGTGCATTTAGGAAGCACATCAGCGATTTCTTTAGCGTTAGCATCCGGCCGGTCACTGATCATGAAGCTTAGAAAGCCATTTGTGGGACTATGAACAGTTTCATCATATTAAACATTGTTAGCACACGCTCGGCTTCCTGTGTGCCAGCCACTGTTGTAAGCACCTTAGGAAAAACCGCTTGCTGAATGTTCACAGTATGTACACCTGACTGACAGCTTCCATAGCCACGTTTTACAGAGCAGGAAAATCAGGGAAGGTCACATAGCCGGTCTGAATAACCAGGGAATTACGGGGTCTTTTTGGGGAGGGCCATTTTGGCCCCACCCCCAGCTGTCCCTGGCCTCTGCTGGCTTCTCACTGTTCTTCACATGTTTCTGGGACAATCTATGTCCCAACACAACAGCTCCAAAGCTATTCCTGCGCTACCTCACAAGGCCAGGTACCCAGCCTGTGTTCTAGGCAGCGTCTCATCACCACGCACGTGCTAAAATGTGTCCTCACGTTTGTATCTGAGATCCTGGAGTGTACATGTGTCTTGGAATGGAGTCTTTGAGAATTGTGTATTTGTTATATACACACTACAGGACCCCTGGGGGGATCTTGGACAGTCTCCATAATAAATATGAAAATATCCAGGATATGAGTAAGTAAAGATGATCGATGTAGAAAAAGTCTAGAGTAATAGTCTGGAGGCTAAATCATAAGAGCGGGGTGATCTTGTTTTGGCTTAGTCAAATCAAGACTTCCTTTTGCTTCTGGAATGGTGATGCCCTTTCTCTCCTAACCCAGAGGCTCCCTCAAGGGTCACCATCCTGCTGCCACATATCACCATAGATGTCACAGATTAAACGCACACGGCATTACAGCTTTGGAGGTCAGAAACCCAGACTGTGGACCACCAAACTAAAGCCAAGGGATAGGTGGGTCTGCATCCCGAGGGAGCCTCCATTTTCTCCTTCCTTCCACAGGCTACCCTCATTCCTGACTCACAGTCCCTTCTCCTACCCCTTGCTGGTCTCGGGCTCACTTGCTCGCGTCCCTCTTTCATGTATAAGGAGCCCTGGACACATAGGGCCCACCTGGATAATCTCTACTTCTCAAAGTAATTACACCTGCAAAACCCCTTTGCCTTGTAACACACACATAGGTTTTAGAATTCACAGTGTGCAGCAATTTGGTATTATTCTGACTATCATGGTGTTTCAAGTCCTTCTGCACTCCCAGCATCCACTGTGGGGATGGCCACAGAGTCCATGCATGACTCACATCTGATGGGCTTTCATTTAGATGACAACATTTCATTTAGGTAAACAACATCAGGTTACAAGTCTTTAAGCTCCCTGCTGTATCAACAGACACAAAAGGACCAGTTTTGAGCCCTGCACTCTGAAAGCCACAGAGAACAGTGAAAACGGAGGCCTCATCCCACAAAGGGGCAGGAAGACCCACACCCTCTATTGGTCAGGGACCTTGGTGTGTAAGTCAGGGAAAGAGTAGGCTGCTAAGAAAACTCCTAGGTCGTAATACAAAAGTTGCTAGGGGATCTAGACTATGTTACCACATGGCCCCAGAGTAATCGAGTTCAACACAGGACTTCTAAACAGCGTAGTATCTAAATAGGAGGGGGCATCATTTGAATCCATGCTAGAAGCCAAGAATCAGCCTCTCCTAGGCTGACAACAGACAGCCTCTGGAGCGTTCCCACAGCCAACCCCAGGAACCACATCTAGGGGTCAGTGACCTCAGGTTAACTACTTGACTACTGTCTGCCTGGGTTTGCTCATCAGCCCAATGAAGACACAAAACCCATCTTAGAATGCTGGCAGTGGGTTAGGGCTAAAGAGATGGCTCAGAGGTCAAGACACTGGCTGCAGGGCTGAATTCCTAGCACCCACATGGTGGCTCACAACTGCCCATAATTTCAACTCCAGGGGACCCTCTGCTGGGGGCCCATCCAGGTCACCTACACACACACACACACACACACACACACACACACACACACACACACACACACCACCCTATTCCTTTCTGTTTTCCCACCCTTTTCTGGGCTCTTGGGAAGAAAAGCTGCAGGGCCATCCTGGCCTCTTGCAATCCCTTGTCATGAAACACATCAAAGCCCCTCCTTCTCAGAGGCACAGACAGGATGATGGGGAGGTGAACCCCCTAAGATGGGGAGACTCTCCCAGTGTGTGCAGCCATGTTGATCTCGCTTTTCTCACTTTCAGCGCCAGTGGGACGCTGAAGTGTGAAGCTGCAGGAACACGCTCCTGAACACGTTTCTGCCTGTCACGTTCTGTCCAGGACAAGACCTCAAATTATAGTTCATCAGCGGGAAGAGAGACCAGCTACATACTGTTTTCTGTAGAACTTAGAATAATAATAGCAATTATGCTAATTAGAAAACAGCACTGATGTAATGAGTATTTATTCAGTACAAACCACACACCAGGCATTGTTCTAAATACATGATGGCATTTACTCTTTGACAGTCCGAGGAAGCAGCTACAATTACTTTATTATTCAGCCTCCCCTTTTAAAACGATGAAAATGAGGCAGAGTAGCTAAGGCATTTGGCCATGATACACATATCTACTAAATAGTGAATGCAGGATGAACCCTGGGCAGCCTGGCCCTTGAACATACTTCTGGATATAAAACCCCTTCCCTGCCAATTTGGAGAGGACTACCCCCTGCGTGCCTTCTCATGGCACGAGCCACTGGGATTCTGTAGACTGAGTTCTTCCTTCCCAAGTCCCCCCCTGTCTCCTATCACTATGCTCTCTCAGACTTTGCAAAGCAACACACACCACACACACACACCACACATATGGAGACTCTAGGGTGGTATTTACAATAACCATCAGACTCATCTACATCCTCATACATAAACAGCATCAGCTTTACAAAGGAATCTCAGGTAGGGTTTTCTGTGATACGGTCTGTCCGATACCACTGTGGCTTGAAGTTTACCCAAGACTGTATTGCAGGTGCTCCCTGAATTAAATGGGGTTAGCTCCAGATAAAGCTATCCTCAGTCAGACACACTGAGTCAAGAATTCAGTTCACACACCTGCCCTAACTGGCATCCCAGCATAGCAACCCAGCACACTGTCGAGTGTTGGATATGTCTGTCCAGCGAGTTGCGGCTTGTCATCAATTTACCTCAGCCGGGAGGTACAGAATCAGACTGTATTGTCCCAGAAAACCTGGAAAATCCTAAGTTCAACCACTATTTGGGTTTGAAGGTGGTTGAACGTTTGATCCCTAGCTGGTGGTGCTGGGTGACCCTTTAGGAGGTGAACCTCTGGGGATTTACGGCAGCATTCTGCCTCTTGTCTACTTATCCTGATCCACCCATCCCATAGAGAGCCAGGTCCCATAGCCACAGCCAGGGGACAACTCCTGTCCCCATGCTTTCCGCCACGAAGGACTTTTCACTATGGGCCCACATATGCTGTTCCCTCCCTTCAGTCACCTTAGTCAGTTACAATCAAAGTGACGATAAAAGTAACTGTTACTACAGCCACCCTGAGCTGGGGACCACACATAGGCATTGTACCACTTGGCAGGGGTGTGGCTGGGCTACACCACGTGACTTGACTTCAACACACGTCATGCACTGGAACAAAGGCAGTCTCCCTCAGGCTAAGCCACTCTGCCTAAGAACCACTGGGTCCTCATAATGCAATGCAGTGCGTCCTCCAAACTCAGAGCAAACAGAGCAAACAGGCTGAAGTCACCCACACTGTTCCAGTCACCTTACTTGTTAATGTTGCTGCCTTCTTTCAGGCGCTCACCCGCAGCTCCCGTCTTCGACACTCTCTCGCTCCCCGCCAGGTCGACCAGGCTCACCTTACTGACTTTCTCCCCAGAGTTCTAATGGCAGGGGAATAAGAGAATCAGCAGACATGAAGGAAAGCCACATGAGTATCGACGTATTTATCAACACTGTGATCCACAACACCATGAAGTACTCAGGCTATGAATGGCAGGTGTGTCACTCAGGAAATCACTTCCTAGAAAAGCCAGTTTTAAGTCTTTTTTACTTTGCATGTATGTGTGGTACACCTGTGTTCCGCCTCGCTGAGGCAGGATCTCCTTTGTTAGCTGGTCCACAGGCTTCTGGGATTCTCCCATCTCTGCTCTCTCTGATTTCAATATAGGAGTGCTGGGATCACATATGTGCACCACCATGTAGGACTTGATGTGGGTTACAGGGGTCCAAACTCTGTCCCCCGTGCTTGTGTGGCTTGGGGTTTACCCTCTAAGTCATCTCCTGAGCCCCTAAAGTCAAAAGTTAAAATGGTGCAGAAATCTAAGATTCTGCTCTGCAGCTGGGGAGAAAGGGTTCGAATACCCAGGGCAGTTAGCAGAACCTCCAGGGCAGCCAGAAGTCCAGACTTCGTCCAGGACAGTGGCAAGTTAGAGGATTTATGCACCTTGGAAGAAACACCAGCAGATGAAGCTCCTTTGCATTTTGGGTCAAATTCTACCTTTCTGAGGTGTGGGTTTTAGACTGAATGTTGTAGTTTCTTTCGTAATATCCCACAGTAGCCATGAAGTAAACTGATTGCTTTTAGGGAAATTTTAGTAAGAAAGAACACATAATTAAAAATTGTACAGTAGGGGGCTGGAGAGATAGCTCAATGGTTAAGAGCACTGACTGCTCTTCCAGAGGATCCAGGTTCAATTCCCAGCACCTGCATGGCAGCTCACAACTGTCTGTAACGCAAAGATCTGACACCCTCATGCAAATATATATGCAGGCAAAACACCAATTCACATAATATAAAAATTAAAAAAAAAAGTTGTACAGCGAAATCATCAGGGTAGTTAGGATCTTTACACACAAAATCCATTTTTTTTTCCCCAGACAGAGTCTCTCAAGAAGTAAAGGATGGCTTTGAACTTCTGATCTTTCTGCTTCTAGGCTTTGTGCAGCACTGGAGAATTGAACCCAGGGCTTCATGCATACTCTACCGACTGTACTATATCCCCAGCCCTGAAAAATCCAATTAAAGAATGTCAGTGTAAAAGGAAGGCCCAACAAGCTGGCGATTTCAGCGGCACAAATGGCGGGACGACAGCACACAGCTCTCAGTCTCCGGATCCAACCAGGAACACTTCCCCTTCCACCCTGGGCTCCCCAACCTCCAGAGGTTCCACCTTGCCTCTCACCCCAGACTGCAGGTCATACAGCGTCTGTGTGATGATGATGTTGAACACAGCGTGGGAGCGGCTGCTCTCCTCATTCATGTTGGTTGCAGCTACCGTTCGAGACTTATTTCCCTCAGACATCAGTGACTCGATGTCCTAAAGGCAAAGACGAGGAAAGCACTGTGAGGTAAGAAAGAGCACCCAGCACCCTGGGGTGTGTTCAGGGTGGTCCCATGCCTTGGCCACACCCTTCCATAGAAACAGGCCCAGCCTCTTTCCCACACAGCAAGGCTTGGACCTCCTCCCCACACAGAGCCTTCCTCTTTCTCTGCCCGAGGTCTCTTCTTGCCCTGTCAATATCCCATTGGCTCCTTCATACATTCCCAGAAGAGGGGACACACTGAGCACTTCACATGTTTAAGAACAGTGGCCAACTCGTTTAATTCCAACTCTCCTGGGACTGTCACCCTGGTATGGCTGTCTGTCCCATTTTCTGCCTCACTCTGCCAACAACTGTGGCTCTACAAAGAGCAGGGAACTGATGTGGGATGCCCCTCTGAATGCTGTGAATGTTTTATTACCATTGGTTAATAAAGAAGATGATTTGGCCAATAGCCTGACAGTATAGAGCCAGGTGGGAAATCCAAGCAAAGAAGGGAAAAAGAAGGCAGAGTCAGGGAGACGCCAGCAGCCACGGGAGAAGCAAGATGTGAGGTAACAAGCCACAAGCCTCATGGTAAAATATAGAATAACAGAAACAGGTTAATTTAAGTTGTAAGAGCTAGTGAATAATAAACCTGAGCTAATAGGACAGAGTGTAATTAATATTAATGCCTCAGAGGGGTTATTCAGGAACTGGCAGCCGGGAGAAAAATTCCTAGTTGCAGGCAACTTTCTCTGGTATTTTGTAACCTTATTCCTAGTACACCCCTGGAGGCCATGGGCTTTGCTGAATGAGCGCTATGAAAGAAACTCCCCACACACCAAGATGCTGAAGCTCATGGAGGTCATCTGAGATTTCCTGTAACCAGATTCCGGTTGTCAGGAATAAGTGACGAGATAACAGGGACTGAGTTCCATTGCCGTGAGCTGGGAAACGACTTAGTCAAAGTGCTGTCTGGACACCTTGGAGCCGGGCTGTTAAATCTCAGTGTATTTAAAGTGATGAGTAAGTACAAATATAACTTGAAAAGTACAATGCTTTTGTTTAAACAGCTGGATGCTGAACCTTATCTTCACTTTAGCTTCATTAAGTCTCAGATGATAATGGGTCTCCTACATCTCTTATATATTAGAAGCAAATACAGAGGTTTGCTCATTCATTCCTTTTCTCATTCATGAGCATTCTTCAGCAAAAGAGCTGGAAATCTGTGCCATGAAGACTTCCAGGGTAATGACTACAGAAATAACAGCAGCATATTATGTCTGGGTATAAAAGTCAAGGGCTGGGAGGAACACAGATCAGTCCTTGGACAATGGAGTGATCCAGAAACACAGGGGACAAGAGAGTGAAGTGTGTTAGAAATCAAAGCAAGGCCTGTGCCTAGAAGGGGATGAGTCACTACCACATGCTGCACAGACTACCAGATTTGTCCAGAAGGATGTTACTGAACACTTCGGGGAGAAGGCTCAGCAGAGGCAAGAGGGAAACACTCAGCAACTTGAGATCACTGGATGCTTTGGCCCCACTGTGAGCCCTTCACAAGGAGGCAGCCAGAAGTGTGCCTGCAGGACATTTCCCCCTGGGTGTGCCGTCTGTACGCCTGAGGCTGCGAAGGGCATCAGAATGCCATCACATATCCCTATGGAAACGGCCTCAGCAGCACCTGTTCTGACTTACTGCCTTTCTTCTTTAATGACTTTTTTTTTCCTTTTGGTTTTTCGAGACAGGGTTTCTCTGTTGCTTTGGAGCCTGTCCTGGAACTAGCTCTTGTAGACCAGGCTGGTCTCGAACTCACAGAGATCCGCCTGCCTCTGCCTCCCTAGTGCTGGGATTAAAGGTGTGTACCACTGCCCACCCGGCTTTAAGGGCATTTTATAAAAGGACTCTTACCTCAAAGCTGGTGACAGCCAGCTGTGACAGACCATCTACATACGGCCCCAAAACCTTATGCTCTCGGACTTTAAGAGACTGCCTACTCCTGTAGGAGGAGGGAGAAGAATCAGAGTGAATGAATCTTATACACTTGCAAGCTTTTTCTTAGCATTTGGAAACTCAGATTACAATTTCAAAGGTTTTTTTTTTTTTGTTTTTTTTTTTTTTTTTTTTTTTTAGTGATTAGAGGGTATTCTAATAGGCACTTTACACGGACTAACAAAACAGCATTCCACATGAGAATGTGTTCTACTCTGATTTCAAATACTGATACTATTTTAAAACGTCTCTTCTCACCCCAAGAAAAGTCAGAGCAGCTAAACCTAGGCTGGGCTCCTCTATGAGAGTAGACAGAGAAGCCTGGACATTCTTCATCAAGAACATCTCAAATTCTTTTTGATAACGTTTTTATTATTCTCTTGAGAAGTTCAGACAATATCTTTTGATCAGATTCTTTCCCTCCACAGCTCCTCCCTACCTAGTTTCATGGCTTTTTTCTCTCTTAAAGTTAAAATTTTTGAGAAAAAAAACTGAACAATTATAAAACATTTTTTAACTAATTTACTTTTTCAAGTTCCACTGATTTATGTTGGCTGCATGCTGGCAATTTTATAGAGAAAGTCAGGTAATAACACAATTGTAGCTGTTGTGTCCAATATTTGAACTGGCTCTGCTGAAGACAATTTTGGGGTTGTAATGAATGTGTGTGCACGCATGTGTGTGTGTGTGCCTCTGTATCTCTCTGTGTGTGCATGTGCATGTATGTGTGCCCCCCCTCTCTGTATGTGCCCCCCGATCCCATATCTGAGATGGTACACATATGAATGCCAGAGGGAAATGGGTTCTCCTCTTTTACTGTATGGGTCCTTGGGAACAAATTATGAAGTTGGGGCCAGGAACAAGTCCCATGAGCCATCTCACTGCCCCATTAGGGCTCTCCTCCTGCTTCAGTCTCTCAGTGCTGGGTTATAAGCATGCATCACGTCACTCAACTCTAAAATTCCTATTTATTTCATTGTATTTTTATTTTATACGCATGGGTGTTTTACCTGAATACATGTCTATGCACCATGTGTGTGTAGTACCCACAGATGCCAGAAAAGGGTGACAGATCCCATGGGATCAGAACTGTAGATGACTGCCAGCCACCTTGCAGGTGCTGGGACTGGAACCTGGGTCTTCTGGAAGAACACTGAACCATCCCCCCAGCTCCTAAAACTTTGTTTTAATGAGTTATCCCTAGTGAGAAGAAATAATACCTGTGGTGGAAACATTTCTCACACGGCGATGTGAGTAACTTTCCACGGCCGTCTAGGAGAAGCTGCATGTGACTGACAGTGGAAGTTCTGGGAAGTCCCTCATTTCCAGTCCATGAGCTGACGTCAGAGCAGTGACCAACGATGCAAATATGTACACACCCTTGCGAGTTTAATTTTAAGATCATTTAACATTATTTCTTCCTATTTTCAAGCTTTACTTCAAACACTCACTTACCCCTTGGGGTCCAAGAGGTCCCGAACTTTCTCATTATAAATTTCCATATATGATACTTCGACTTTAAAGGTCTGTGACTCATTTTGCTCCAGAGAGATCCTTTTAAACAGAGCACAGCAGAGCCTTGGGATAAGGCCTAGCTGCTCAGCATGGCCCATCATGGAGAAGGACTTTCCGGAGCCTGGAAAAGAGCAAGCAGAGATGGAAGGGCAGGAGAAAAAGCAAGCGGAACACTTCAGTAATACAAGGTGCTCTTGCCTGATAGCAAAAGACATACAGAAAAAATGGGGTTTGAGCTTGACCTCCAACCCAGACCCCTGAACAACTGTTACTCTTCTCTGCTTCACACTAGAACCTCCGGTCTATTTCCAGCAGGTTGGTACTGTCCATTATGTACTAGTGAGTGTCTAGGAATGCAGTCACTACAATGCACCCTTGGAGAGTAAGCCTGGTAAAGTTCCACCTGTCTACTGGGTAGTATGGGAAGAGCCGTGTGTGTATACATGCGTGCACAAGTGCCCAAGCACGTAGAGAGCACAGGGAAACTTGGGGTGTCATTCCCTTTATGCCATCCTTGTTATTTGGGGCAAGGTCACTCTCTGGGCCCAGAGCTTGCCAGGTGCATGAGACTGACTGGCTATGAAACTCCAGGAGTCTGCCTGCCTCTGCCTCTGAAGCACGAGATTATACAAGCATGCTGCCATGCCTAGCTTCTCTATATGGGTTCTGGTGATCAAAGTGAAGTCCACATGCCCACACGGCAAGCCTTCTACAAGATGAGCAATTTTCTTAGTTCCAGATAAAGTTTTATTGCGCTACAACATTGCATACACAATAAAACCCGGCTGTCTATTAAGCAACACAGTGTGTCACGGTTAGACCTGGCACATACTACATATCTGCATTCTCTGTCTAGAGTTTGATGATGCAGCAGGAGGAAGCGTTATTAAGAATTATTATTTATTTCCACTTTGAAAGAGCAACAGCTCAGAGTGACAACAGCTGGGTCACAGATGTATTTTCGATCTGCCCGTGTTGACCAATTGCTAGACCCGCCTCAGTTTGGGATCCATCATCATTTCTGTGCCCATGTGGAAGTCCCAGGCGTGGGGGATTCTAAAATTTTTATAGCGATGCTATTAAAACTTTTATACCGAGAAACTGGGATTAGCTTTCCAGTTCAAATCCAGGTTAAAACTCTAATTTAGGAAAAATGACACTTAATGGTTTGGAACTAGCTACACTCATTAACACTGAAATTAGGCAATTACCAGAACTGATGCATTTTCAAAAAGCAGAATACTTTTGATCACATGAGTCAGTTCAGTCCAAAACAGCAGGAGAAGTTTTCTGGGGTCCTCAAGCTTCCCCTGCCTTTTAAATGTTAAGAAATTATATTTAAGGTATGGCTGTAGCTCAGTGGAACACAATTCATGCTTGGGACACAGGAGGTCCTGGGTTCAATCCCATCCCTCATACCATAAAAAAGAGAGGGAGAGAGAAAGGGGTGGGCAGAGAAAGAGAGAGAAAAACACTTATTTATTTATTTATTTATTGTTTTATTTAAGTGCTAGAGATTAAGTCCAGGATTTTGCACGTTAGGCAAGCACTCATCCACTGTCCTACATCCTATCAAAGACTTGTTTCATATCATCGCCTGCAATAAAAGCAACATCTTACCAGTCTGGCCATATGCAAAAATACAAGCATTGTATCCCTGAAAGGCTTTCTCAAGAATTCCTTCCCCGAGGCACTTGAAAACGACTTCTTGACCTAGAAAACAAGACAAACATCGGAGACTTATTAGTCTTGTGTGCATGTGTGAGTACCTACACAAGCCAGAAGAGGGTATCTGACTCCCTGAAGCTGAGGTATCACTCAAAGAGCAGCAAGCACTCTTAACTGCCGAGGCATTTATCTATCTCCCAAACAGATATTTAAAAGTAAAATCAAAAGGGATGATTTGTGTTGAGATGTGTGGTTTCTTTAAAAAGATATTTATTTTTCTGTGTATGAGCATTTAGTTTGCATACATGTACGTATACCATATGTGCAGTGCCCTCAGAGGCCAGAAGAGGGCGTTGGATCCCTGGAGCTGAAGTTACAAACAGTTGTGAGTCACTATGTGGGTTCTGGGAACTGGAACCCGGGTCTTCTGCAAGAGCAGCCAGTGGTCTTAAGAGCTGAGTTTTCTCTCCAGCCCTCTAACAGATGCATTAGTAACAGCCTTCCCCCATCCCCTCCTCTCACAATTTAAAGGTATACACAATGCTTACTACACAGTTATACCTAAGAGCTTAACAAATGCAGTGTCATATGCAGATGGGGTCTTGCTGTTGCCCAGGTTGATCTCAAACTCCCAAGTCCCAGTGACCCTTCTACCCAGTAGGCTCAGGAGCTGAGACTACACACACATGAATAACCCATACCCGACTTGCAACATCAGTTTTGCTCCTAAACTACAGCTGACTATCTGGATAAAGTCATGGTTCCGTACTGTTTCCTCTTTGACGTTTCGCTGGGGATTAAATCCCACTCCTTGTTAGCAGGCTGCATAAAAGCACTGTCAAATTCGATTTCCTCTTCTCCTTAGAGATTCTATCTAAATGTTACTAAATATGAACTGTCTGTCTTGTCTCCCAAATCTGGATCCAGTTTCTAACTAGTAAGAACCATGGCACACACTTCCTTACGTCCACTTCATCACCGTGGGTATGTCTTGGTGCAGGGTGGCCTTGAACTTCTGCTCTATCCTCTACTAGCTCAAGAACAAATCCAGGCACACTGGTACCTGTCTGGAACCCGAGTGCTTGAGTGGTGGATGCAGACAGACGAGGAGTTCAGGGAGGTCCTTGGCTACAAAACAAGTTTAAGGCCGAGGTGGGATGCAGGAGACCCTGCCTCAAAAGCAACGACAGCAGTAGCAGCAACAATAAAGACAACAAATGCAAGACAGTGGAGTTTAGTTTCGACTATGTCCAAACTCTAGGAAATACTAGACAATACAGTATTTATCCTTCTGAGAAGAAGGACGTGCGGTCACTCTTTACAGATTTCTATCAGGGGACCCTCACAGAACACACACAGAGTAGATGTAAACATGATAACAGGTGACCGGGGTCTGAAACCCTGTCGTCTAAGACCTCACTGCTGGCAACTGTAGCTGGATGGTCACCCATAGGCAGGGACCCGTGCTGTGGGTCACTGATAAGTGGCTGGTGAGTGGCCCTCACCCTTGGTCTCCTAGGTTATCCTGCAGCACTGATTGTTTATTGTCTGTCTGTCTGTCTGTTTGTCTGTCTGTCTGTCTGTCACTCTGGCTTCAACCTTCAGACTATGATGACAGGGCTATTGTACCCAGCCAAGTAAAAGCACATAGCAGGCGTTTGTATTTGCTGAATTGTTCCTGGGTTGATACAACTGCCCTCAGATTGTGTACTTCTAACTGAGGCTCCTTTCCTATGTGAGTTCCAGGAATTGAACTCAGGTTCATTAGGTTTAGCAGCAAGCACCTTTACCTCCTAAGCCATCCCACCAGCCCCATTGTTTGTCATATTTAATAAAGTTTTATTCATAACTGGCAAATGAGAAATATTTGGAAAACAATATATTTATGTGTATATACATTTATAATCACATAACGCAGATATTTTAGTGTGTTTCTGGAAAGAAATGCCTTTCCTCCTTTCTATCCTTAAATAACTATGTAAGACCAACTCAGGAAAGAGTCAACTAGAAAGAGCTGTGTGAGGCTTATGTGCTTTCCCAAACAACTAGGTTCCTAGAGAGACTGGAATACATTTTCTTACGACTTCATATCCCAAAGGAAACTTACCCTTTTTTAAGATAAGAACATAATGACTATTTCCCTCATCCACAGCAGCCTTAGAAAGTCATTTTCTCTACTCTTTCTTCATGGTCCCCCTGGTTACGTGCCACTGATAAGGTAAGGTAAGGGAGGTTGTTTCTCACATTTAAGAGGGAGTGATGGGAGGCAGGCAGAGGGCATGGTGTGTGTGTGTGTGTGTGTGTGTGTGTGTGTGTGTGTACGCACACATACACACACCTGGGGAAGGCAAGAAGAAACCGAACATCATTATTTAGGTCAGAGCATGCTACGGTACAGTATCCAGTAAACTAGTCCCCTTCTTTGTGACATTAGAAGGTTGCAGGGGAACAGACACAATATAATGAATAGCATCAATAAAACGGTGAATGGGACCAATTCCACGGGCTTCTCATTATTTTTCCACCCTGGGGCTGTGCGAACACATGAACCCTGGGCTGCAGCTATGCTCAACCAATTCTTTTGTTCAGTAACCTTCAGGGAACCGCTATTACAGGAAGAATAGCTGTGGAAGTGGCCAAGATCCAAACTGTTAAGCACAAAGTCCTTCCTGTAGCTGTGGTCCAGCCCCTGTCCTCATCAACAGCAGACTCCGCAGGCTGCACAGCAATGGCTTCACTTCACTCTGCCTTAGAATGCAGGGCACCCCAAGACCACACAAGACCCATGGTGACCCAGACGAATGAGGGCCTTTTTGGCCTTTGCAGTACTGGGGACTGAACACAGGGCCTTGAACACGCTTGGTTAAATGCTCTACCCCTCAGCTACATCCCCAGCGAGGGGGCTTTTTAACTTTTTAGAAAATATTTTGTTTTGTTTACTTCCATTTTCTTTTAAACCTAAGAGTCTCTGTCAGCACAGGAAGAAATGAGCTGCCCACTGCTTTTTGAACCTTGACTCATTAAAAAAAAAAAAAAAAAAAAAGAGCAGCTGTTTACGCTGCATGGTGGGAACCAGGGAATTCAAACCCTGCCGGGGCAGCTCTCATAAAAGATGCAGTATCCCCACCCTGAATGTTTCCCAATTACAGTTTACAGTTTACACTCAAGCAGAATGGAGGGCTGTTTTTCTACGGGAAAGTCTACGGGGAAGTTCAGAAGTCCTGTGGGAAACAGGAGGTTCTGTGGGTATTTGTTCCCAATCCAGACGGGCAGAGCAAAGCCACAACACTGTCAAACCCAAGAGGCCTGTGACTTCTTAGCAGAACCAGTGCCAGGGAGGAGGTGTCTCTGGAGACGTCAGCTTCACATGCCTGGTGTGGTGAGTCCACAGGGCATGCCACGTCTGACCTCACTGTTAATAAGCACGACAGCGATGCCAAGTTCCTTCAGGGTTTATAATCGGACCTCCTATAACCCATGTGGACAAGTTATAAAACACGGGCATGCCCAGTGAAACCTGTAACACAATGAGAGAGCAGTAACAGGAGCCACTGTGTGGGATTTCTGCAAGCAGAGTCACGGTCTGAGTCACCCAACACTGAGTCACGTATATGATACAGATCTCTGAAAAGCCAACACCACTAGGTCTCCACATGTGGGCATCATCTCTGACCCCTTGGGAACAGCAGCAATGGCCTCCCAGTCACCGTGCAAGGATCCTAGGCAGCTGTCTTTACATAGCAGGGTCCTGACGGCAAAGCTCTAAAGGAGAGAACTGGGAACGAAGGGAAGACAGCTGGGTCCTGGGTCTGCATCTGCCCACCGAATAGGACAGGACAGAACACGATGGGCTGGGGCCTAGAACGGAGGAGGATGGAAAGACAGGGTCTGACCCATGGTGTTTATAACCCACATTTAAAAAGGCAGACGACACATAGATACATCATAGTCAACAAAACTCTCAAGCGGGGCACAGCACACTTAACACATAAACAGAATCTCCTTCGACTTGGAAGACCACCTAAGACCGGAACAACCATGCTATAGCTGAGATCTTCAATGTCCCCAAAGGCCCACAAGTTAAAGATTGTGGTCCATGTAGTACTAGTGGGAAATGGTCTTTAGGGTGTAAGAATCTAAAGGGGGTGGGGGTCCTTGAGTTATCAGGGAATGCGTGAAGAGGATTTGGAATCCCAGTGTGTCCCTCGTTACTTCTTGGCCTTGAAGTAAGAGGTTTCTTCCACCTTATAGTTCTGTCATTATACATGGTCTTCCTCAGTTCCAAAGCATGAGGCCTCTAAAGCCTGGGCCTCAGGTTCCCTATGGCTATGGAAGCTAACCAATACAAACACAACCCAAAATTGAATTCCTTTCATAAGCCCCTTCATTTCTCCGTCTTTTTTCTCTTTGGAGCAGGGGTTGGGGGAGCTTGGCTATATATTTTAAGTGGCAATTCCTGGGCATCGTTCTTTACGAAGGTACTTTCCCTTCTGCACAGGGCTGACAGCCACCGTCATTGTGATGAGTCTGGACTTGGCAGGGGCCCAGTTCCAAATCAAGGCACCTGGATGGTGCAGGAACAGACAGGTCTTGCTTACACACCTCAAAGGGAGAATAGGGCCTTATTTGGATAAGGTTGAAGCAAATTCCTTCCTTTGAGGCCTTTGGCATGTGGACTTCAGCTCACAAAATTTCTCACATTCAGAGACTTCAGGCCATACTTAAGCTAAATGGACCCAAACTACAGTTCAGATAAAGGAACAAAGACCTTAAGGCTCGACTTGGAGGTGCAACATTTAATTCTTAATCAGCTTCAGGATTGGTAAAGGTAACTAGAGAAACTGGGCCACGAGCTAAAAGTAAACCACAGGCCACTTTCCACGGTGGCTTCCAAGTGCTATCAGCATTGCCGTCTGGGGAAGTGTCACCAGTGCTGAGCAGGGAGTGACTTACTCCGACAATGTTTCCACTCTGGGGACACTGCTAGGGGTGAGCATGAGCTGGGCAACTTTTTTGCAGCTGGATAAAGTGGCTGACTCACAGGGGAGGGGGCAAGAAAACTCCTCCCCGGGCACCAGTGCCGAGGATGAGAAACGAAAACAGAGTTGGCTCAGCTGGGAAGCCTGACTCCGCACAGCCGCTGCTGACAGAGAAGCATGGGTTGGCTTTGAAAGCATTTTACGACAGCTCTCTCTAACAAGGTAGCAGACTCGGGCCTACGGTCACTTCTAGAACTCAGGGCTCCGGAATCCATAGCTCTTGGAGGGGGGCATATTCAAACAAAGCTCGACCAAGCACGTGGGCTCAGGACTTTGGACAATACTTGCCTGGAGGGAGGATGCCATTACTACTAGCTCTCCCGGCTAGGCTCCACACCAGGACTTAACAAATCCCCTCTAGGGCAGATAAGAAGTGTCCAGGACAGGAGTTGAATCCTCAAGTCATCACTAGCGTGCGTCGCTGGTTCTGACTCAGTCTACACTGGCCACCGCTTTCGCCTCTGAAAGGCAGTAAGAACCTTCCCGAACCTCGATCTCCTCATCTGCGAAAATGCTGACAGCAGTATTTCCTATCTAATGGTACGTTCTTGTTATTGCATCTCCTCCCGCACATAAAAGGCTCAGCACCAGGCCAGGAACGCAGCATGTGGATTGTAGTCACAGTTACTGCTATCTGCCCCTCCAAATACAGCTAAGTTAAACAGTGCTCCCGGGTGCCGGCAAATACTCTAAGGAATAGATGTGGTCAGAAAGGGGAGAGCATAAAATGGGGTGGGTAGGATTAAAAAGGACATCTGGAGACAGGGCTGCAGCTCAGTCAACACAAGGGCATATCTGGTGTGCACAAAGTCCTGGGTCCCAGCACCGGTACAGGCTACCCTTGTCACGTCCTGGTCCCAGCACCAGTACAGGCTACCCCTGTCGTGGCGGTGTGTGGTTATCATTCCACTTGATAGCACTTGGAGGTAAGAACGAGATGATTGTAAGTTCAAGGTCATCCTCAGCTTCAAACACAGTCAGCCCAAGATACACAAGACCCTGTCCCAAAATGAAAAAGGGAGCTGGGGAATGGGGTAGGCATTAGATGTAAGAAAAAAAACACAGGCATAATATATATGCTCTATGTATACATATGCATATGTATCTACTTTTTAAAAGTTCATACGGTTAACTCGTTTGTTTACATTTGAGGAATCTTTACCAACTAAATATTCCTGACTTGAACTGCATGTATCTGTTCTTGGGATCCACAAACATCAATTACCTGATCCTCCCGAGCCTCCATCAGGTGAGGTATGTTTTGTAAAGGTCAGTGGTATTGGCTTCCAAGCTGGTTTATATCTTTGTGATTATATACTTTAATTAAAACAAATGCAAGAGTTTCTGGGCCACTGAGATAGCTCAGTGGATAAAAGGTGCCTGCCACCAAGCCTGACAACCTAAGACCCACGTGGTGGAAGGAGTGGGTTGATCTAGCAAGCTGTCCTCTGAACTATTCTTCCTCTCTCCCTCTGTGTGTGTGTACACATGTGCACACAAACGTGTGTGTCTATCTCTCTCTGTCTCTCTCTCAATGACAAATATAATGAAAAATCAGAAAACTTCAGAGGCTCAGGCACGACATGACGAAGGCAAGCCACTAAGAGAATGGCTGTGTGCGTAAGACAATTTATAAAGCACTGTAAGAAAGAAATAAAACCTGGATACAGTTTGTGCTCAGGGTTTTTATTTGGTTAGGGGCTTTCGGGACAGTAGATATCACGTCCAATACATGTCTACTCTAAGGATGCTTAAACAGTCAATCATTAGTACTTCTGATGAGCACACAAAGAACTTTTGCAGCTTTACATAATGGCTAACAATTATCAGCTATTTTCTGGATGCACAGAATTTGCTGGGAGTCTAAATTCATCCTCTGATTCACGATAGTGAAAGACTTATGACTGTCTGCCATTTGAGGCCAGGAAGCCTGACTCCAGGAGCCTGTGCCTTCTCCAAGTACTTACTAGGAGAATACTTCAATGGTCAAATACTTAGGCCTAAATATGTTAAGACAAATTCATGTTGTGCCATTCTGCTGACAATTTGGTTCTAATTGGGCAAACACTGGTTTCTAGAATATTAATTTTGGTGGACACCATCGCTGTCATCTTACTGTTCTTGCTTTCCTTAAGCAATGTGAAATTAATCATTCCGACCTCTGAGCACATAAACCCCCCTGACAGGCACAGAATCAAACGTGGCCAACCGGCCTGCAGCTCAGCCCTCGCCCTGAAGGCGCTCTTCTGTCCTCGCACAGCAAGAACAGAGTGAGGAGGCTGGGAGTCAGCTGGACATCTTTCCTTCCAGGTTGTGGAGTATCAACAAATGCCCAAGAACACATGGCTTCAGCAAATTTGAGCAACACGCCATATGGCAAGAGAGATTACATAATTTCTAGGCCAACGTTCAGAATCTCGCAGGCAAAGGAATGTTATCCACACCGACCCCCACATATACCACCACCAGACTGCTATTCTTTCTTTCCTTTGAAAAATGTTTTTTTTTTTAAATTTATGTGTTATGTGTCTGTGTGTGCCACATGTGTGCTGGTGCCTGTAGAAGCCAGAAGAGACATCAGATCCCTTGGGGTCACAAGAGACTATGAGCCACCTGCATGGGTGCTGGGAACCAAACTCATGTCTCCTGGAAGAGCAGAAAATATTCTTAACCCCTGAGCCACATCTCCAGCCCCCAGACTGCTTCTCATATCTGCAGTAAGATTTAAAGGTAAGCAGGTAGGATATAAACAACAGAGCTGTTGGAAGTCACTTATCTACTGGCTGGGTTCACTGTAGGAAATTATATTTTTAATGTATTGATTCCTCATCAAGAAGGTCTTAATTACCATTAGCAGGACGTAATCATTTACTAAGATGGCTCGAATTCATCTCTATTGATGCTAACACAGTCACTTTACACTCTTTCCATGAGATTTATGTGTGGTTGCATGCTGGGGTTGGGTTAGAGACGGATTTACACAGAGAGGCCGTGCTAGAGGTCTCTAACTCTGCAGCCCATTTGATCGTCTGCCTTTCTTTTTCCCACTTAGTCCCACCACAGAGACTTGTGCTTCTGACTCAAAAATACCCGCCAAACATTATTTAACCAATCCAATCAAGAGGGTAAAAAAAGGAGGAAGAGCTCCTTCAAGGGCACAATGCCTCAAAGCACACTTCCACGCAATGCAAAAGGCTGAACAAACCAGCCTTTGATTTGCCTCTGAGCCGCCAGCACAGCTGTGCCTCCTGCACAAAATGGCTGATTCAGCTTGATGGGAGGCATAGCCGCAGCTCCTCCTTTACCTCATCCTGTCCACAGATGAGGAATAAGGTTATCTTTATCTCACCAAAGCCTAGCAGCTTCTAGCAAAGCCAGGTGCCTTAAATCCCAGCCCAGAGCATTTCCTGGCCCACATACTGATGCTAGCCACTGCGACCCACCCAAGCCCTGAAGTGCCATTATCAAGTCCAGGGAACTTAAAGAGTTTCAGGTTGGAAAGCCAGAAGGTAGAGCATCCTGCATTAGCTTTCAACAAACAGCAAAACTTCGTTGAGGATTTAATGTTCGGACATAGCACATGACGCTTGAGGGCTCTGGCATCTCCGGCTCGCTCAGCCCATGAATCTACCAACCCCCCACTCAGCCTGCCAGACCCCAGTTTTGAGAGCCGCTTTGAGAGCCCCGACTCCGTCTCAATGAGGCCATTATTCATGGAGCCTGACAAATAGGTTGGTTTCAGGAAATCTGGGCTTCCCTCTCCCCATGTCCCTTATTTCTCACCAGAGAAAGAATGCTTCCCTCTTAATGTCTCTATTCGCAGTTAAGAGTTGCTGTTTCTTTTAAGTGAAGAAAACAGAAATCAAGTTAGTACAGAAACCAAAAATCTCATCTACACAACCAACTTATTTTTTACGCAGATTCTGTGTAACAGTCAAACACCCGAGACAACAGCAACCACGAATTTTACTTTTTCCTAAGAGTGTCATGGTGGTTGTGTAACAATGATGGTACCCCTACCCCAGTGTCGTAAAGAAGCAGTGTTCTGTGAATCAAGAGGCCTTATTTCAAGGTGAACCAGAACAGAGCATTTGGAAATGACCATGTAACCGAAAAGCGCATCAACGTTAGGCGGTCAGCACACTAAAAATCATTTTTATCTTTTTATAATTTGGACCACAGGGTTTATCAGATCCTAAAATTCCACAGATATTTTCTCATCTGGATCCAACGAAGTTGTACGTGGCTGAAAAGGGAGTTTGTGGGCCCTGAGCACTATATCGCAAGAGGCTACACAGAGTGGTATCTGCAGGCAGCAATGAAGACGCGCACTGAGATGCTGAGGGATGCAGATTCACATCGTCGTAAGCAGCCTGTGCCAACAGCTTCATGTTTCACCCCACTGATCTCTACTTCCTAGCTCGGCCTTGCGAATTTCCTGTCATCACTGCTCTGTTACACGTGTTGCTCAGGCCCCATGTCCAGCACCGTGCCTGTAAAAACCCCCAATAGAGCATCCTTTACGGGGACTTTCCATCAGTCAGCACTTAAGGTCCCCAGTTAACCTGTGCCACCTGGCATAGGTGCACAGGAGCTGCCACTTCCACTTGATAGGAAGCAGGATGAAGTATAGAGAAATTAAACACTTATCCCAAGGAGCCAAAGCAGATCCCATATCTGACCTCAAGGTCCGTGGACTTGCCTTGGTACCATGACACTTCATGACTGGGTACCTTCTACATTCCTCTTTGAACTGATGCTTAACTTACCTTTTTCTTTTTTTCAAATTAACAAGTAAAACTGATATTTATGGCGTTACATACACATTTTAATATAGGTATACATTTTGGACTAGTTAAATCAGGTGACCGAACATACGCCTAACCTCAATACTTACAAAAGGAAAAATGATATTTTTATTTTTCGTTTTTATTTATATACAATTACATGCTAATTTTTAATACCATCTCTGTACCTCCCTTAGAAACTATAGCCATTCCATGTTGCCTTGCCTCAGGTTTTCTAAACCAGTTAAAACTGGTAAAGTTTAGGCTTGACCTGGGAGTTTCTCTGAGGATAACAACATCCTTAGAAGGGGAACAACTAGAAACCTAATGAGGTTTTGAAATTTTGGTGGTGTGGGGGGCAGTCAGAGTCTTGCTACACAACACTGCCTGGCCTAATACTAGCTATCCAGCTCAGCCTTGACCTGGCCTTGAACTCGGGGCAGTCCTCCTGCCTCAGCCTTCTCTGTGCTGAGGTCACAGGGGCACACCATCACATGCATCCCTCTATTGAGGTTTCCACACATGGTCTAAGGCTGCTTAGCCAGAACATGGCAGAGTCAGATCACCAACTTTCCAAACACACCCACCAGAATGAGAGAGCTGGTGTGCGCCACATGGAGAAACAAAACCCCAGCATAATAAGAGAAAACAGACAGGATGCGGGAGGCCAGGGGCCCAAACGGAACAGCCGACTTACCAGCGTATTTTGTTGTGTTTGATTCATCCATGGACCAAAAGCAATAATCAAAGGCAAACACCTAAACAAAAGAACAAAATATTAAGCTTAATCGTTAGCTCCAGAGAGGTTAATGGGGCTCAGTGAAGATGAGAGGCAGCTGAGTGGAACAGCAGGGTCTGGGTGCAACTTCCTACAGTAATGAACTCACATGGAAGCTACTACT
Organism: Alexandromys fortis; assembly: GCF_014885135.2. Lineage (NCBI taxonomy): Eukaryota > Metazoa > Chordata > Mammalia > Rodentia > Cricetidae > Alexandromys > Alexandromys fortis. The sequence goes on from NW_026067927.1 coordinate 28,315,893, forward strand.
TATCCATAATTCTAACAGGCAAACATATTAACCAGGTGGTTTATTTTTTTAAAGTATATTTAATAAGAATTCCCTTCCTTCCTCCAAGCCTAGTAGTGTGCATGGAATCTTTTAAATTGGCTCTCCCCTACCTTCTCAAGTCACAGTATACAGGTAGATTTTTACCTACACCAGTTCCTTCCCCTAGCTGTGTACGCTTCATCTCTAGCACAGGGAAGGTCGCTCCTCTTCACAGTCTGGGATTCCCTTTTTCCTCACTGTGTCTCAACACGCAATCCCTGGCTGAGCATGGCTGGTAACTCAACCATCTGCTCCTGTAGGCACTAACCCTCCGTACAGCTACCGAGTGCTGACTCCTACCTAGCTGCTGTCTTTCCACACAGACACCATTACCTGTCCTCAGCCATTACTGCCAAATGCACAGAAAATAACTCCCAGACTGTGTTCCAAGGAACACGAGTTCCAAGGGATGGTCCACGTAAGACGATGAAATCACACTGAAAACTGCACACACGGACAGCGCTGTGTCCGATTCCCAGGGCAAAAGCTTTTGAAAGTCCTCCAGTAAAGAGCCATTTACACGGCCAGCCTTCTCGACTTTTGGAATTCATTTCTGGGGAACACTCAAAACAAACAGCTTTAGCTTCAAAGTCATAGCTCTCGGGGATGGCTCCACGGCCTCTTTCTGGAGCTGCACATGTGGCTTTTCACCTGCACAGGGATCCCCAACATTCCAAGGGAGAAGTACTGAGCAATTCAGCCTGGCAGTCCAGACCAGACACCACTAGCTCCTTGCCAGTTACTTGCTCTGTCCCCTCCCGCCCCAGTGCAGTGTGCCCTCTTGGAATGACTGTTCTCATTTTCTTCATTTCCGCCCTTCAAAATGCTTCATACTGAAGGTCCAGCTTAATGCATTTTCTTCCAGAAAAGACTGCTTGGTTACACCCAAAGGACAAATACATACAAACATATATACATACATACATACATCTACCCATCCATTCATCCATCCATCCATACATACATACATACATACATACATACATACAATCTCACAACACTGCTTGATCCTTTTCTCTGCTCCTATTCCAATTTTTTTCTATTATCTACTAATCATGATACAGGTTTGCCCAACCTTTTGATATAGTGACATGCCACTGTCCTCAACAAATGTGTCAGGTTGAATTCACAGCCACCCTGGCAGGCATAAGCCTGAGGGCTGCAGGCTGGACATTTAGGTGGATGATCTGTGGATGTCTTAGCTCCATCCACTGGTACCCTAAGTTCCCTGAAGGCAGGAGCTAGAGCTAATTCATCTTTGAAGCCTGCAGTATTTATATTCTTTGCCTTGGAATTATTTATCGGATGATTGATGGCATTGAAACTCTGCAAGGAAGCAGGTAGTTTTTATATAGTAAAAGACTTAGATGGGCTGGAGAGATGACTCGGTAGATTGATTGCTCGTTTTGCAAGCATGAGGACCCGAGTTCAAATTTCCAAAACCCATGTAAAAAGTTGGATGTGGTCACGTGAACCTGAAACCCCAGCAATTCAGAGGGAATTTCTGTGCTACAGTCTAGCTCCAGGTTCGGCGAAAGACCACCTCAAAGGAGTAAGGGAGAGTGATGAGCCACAACTCTCGTAGTTATATTGACCCCCCCCCCTCTCTCCCTATTGCTCTTTCCCGCCTCCTTCTCTCAAACATACACATAAAACAAAAGTAAAAGGTTAACTTAATGCTTACAACAGTTTCACCACTACACACAGATTCAGGCATACACAATACACATAACTTAAACCACTGACTCCAGATTCAAATTTGATACTGACAGACCCACAAAAACCAGCTTTCAAATGAACAGCTATGAGGCAATGGTTTTAGCCAGCAAAGTAAAGAATGTTTACTGCCTGCCTGCGAGGGTTCCTTCAATGACTCAAAAGATCACACGGGCATAATCCAGCTAACTTTCAGCCTCTGGGCAGGACTGAACTTCAGCACTGCTCTCAAGAGATCTGTGTTCTTTTAAAACATTTCCACAAATGGAGATTCTATGATCCGCCCCCCCCCACTTTCTTTCTATGAAATCAGATAACATTTATCTCTCCCCCTCGGGCATCTGCCTTGTTTTCCACCTAAGCCAAGGCTCCATCCTGACTGTAAATGGTCAGGAGGGGCTATTTTCCAATGTTTAAACGTCTTTACTGGTATCCTCTGGACAATGAGTCTCTTTAGTAGTTCCTAGATAGCGTGGCAGTCACAGGCATCTCTGTCAGACCTTTAATAATTTGCCATCTTGCATACTGAGGCCATCAATCTACCGGTCTCCATATGCACAGCCACTGTTTGAAATAAAATGAGATCTAGCCCAAGCTGGAAGTGCACCTGCTGGTTACAATCACTGCCCATTCCAACAGCTAATTATTTGAAACTATTTCTTCAAATTTTCTGTATTTCCCATTTAAAGTCTAGACAAATATGAAAATGCTACCATGGACAAAGGGGCTCTGGAAGCATTGCAAGATACAAGGGTCCTTTGCCTGGCAAACCTTTAGCTGTGCAAGCTCCTGAATTTCAGCTGTTGGTCCTAGGCACTTTAGGATAGTGATCCCTCAAGCCAATTATGGAGTGTAGGATTTTATTCTAGTAAACATTTATTAGGAAGAAGTCTGAAGTCTGATTCATTTCACCGAAACGCAAAGACGTGATATAACAGACTAGAGAAGTGTTTCATTTTAGGACTCACTCGCGTCGTTAGAGCACCTCAGTGTCTTCTAATTACTCATTAAGAAGTCGCGTGGATCCTAACTGCAAAGTGGGAGATGGAAAACACGGAGAGCCTGGATGCAGCTGAGCGCTTACATAAAGATGGAAGATGGGTGTGGCAGCTTACACCTGCAGTCCCAGCACTTGGAGGCTGAGGCAAGAGGGCTGCCCTTAAGTCTGAGGCCAGCCTGGGCTACACAGTAAGTTCTGGGTCAGCCTGGGATACCAAGTGATAGCCTCAACAACAAACAAACAGCCTTCTAGTTCATCACTGCCAAGAGACACCAATCACTTCACATCTTCCCAATTAGAAAAAGAGCCAAATGCACAGATATTCTCGTCACTGGTAAAATTAGAAAGCCATTGTTTTCCAGCAAAATCCCACTTTCCCCTAGTTCCCCATGTGCAAAACTCACGCCAGCACTGAATTCCTCGCAGCCTGCTGTGCATCTGCTCCAGCTCCATTGGGCCCTTAAAAAAAAGTCAGCTCTGCATTTTTGTGAACCACTGAGCATCTAGCAAAGCTGCTACGGCTGTTTTTAATAAGACCAACTCATTGAGTGACAGATATCCTGAAGGAAGGAGGGTCCAGAATTTATGAGCAGCATGCTGTACAAACTCCCTGCTTGTTGAGAGCTGTGATCTCTGATGGCATTTCAGCAAAATTCAATTGTGGTTTAAAAAAAAAAAACTGAAAGAAGCATCCTGCATATTCTGAGGAGGAGCAGAAGGTATCAGCATTCTAAGAAATGTGGTCTGCAACCAGTTTTCTAACCCTAAAACACGTGAGCCAGATATGGTGGAGGCCTGTCATTCCAGCACTTGGGAGGCTGAGGAAAGGAGGTCAAGAATGAGGCTGGCCAGCCTGGGCTACTCAGAGAGACCCCAGTTCATCAAAGTAATAAAAGCCAAATGTGAAGGCACTTCAACCGTATAGGGTCTGTGGACAGTCTTACTTTCATTCCTTCCACCTACTTTTTTTATTTTCTGTGTATGACTATTTTGCCTACAAGGTGCACCATGTGCCTGCAGTACCCATCAAGACTTGAAGAGGGCATCAGATTCCCATGGAATCGAAATTACAGGCAGGAGGGAGTTGCGTGATGTAGGTGCTGGGAACTGATCTCAGAACCTGGATCTTCTGCTTTTAGCGCTGAGCCATGACTCCGGTCGCTCTGTGACCTTCTCTGGTCCTGTCTAGTTTTGTCCCTTTACTGAAGCCTCTGGCCATAATATGTTTACTTCAGGAAGCAATCAGGAAGACCAGCAGCCACTCTCAGGTTGAGTCTCAAATACCTGTCAGTTATATTTTCTGTCCTGTAGTTGCTTAAATCTAGTTAAACATATCGGACAACCTGGCATAGGAGTGCACTCCTGAAACCCCAGGACTTGAGGTTGAGGCAAGTGGGCCAAGCCCAGCGTCACCTTTGGAACACAGGGCCCCATCCATTCATTTCCAAAAACAACAAAATTGAAAATAATTATTCCTGACATTTTCACATATTGTTTAAAAATAATTTTAGTTTGCTTTTCATCCCCTTCCCAGGTGGAAAAGGATTAATCTAAGGTGTATTATGACACAATATTAAATTTTACATGGAGAACAACTTGGAAAGCAAGTATCCATCTTTGCAACCTGAGTCAAAGCCTGCTTCCATTTACCTTTAACTCTGTCAATGCTATCTTAAATGCCACTCCTTTAATGGAAGCTTTATTGAGGATGCTTCATGTAAAATTTTCTTAATATATCATCATCAATATGAAGTGTGTGTGTGTGTGTGTGTGTGTGTGTGTGTGTGCAGGCCCATATACTATCTAACATGCATGTGGAGGCCAGAGAACACCCAGTAGGGACCAGTGATCTCATTCTCCCTTTGCCTGGGTCCAGAATTACTCTCACATTACCAGGCCTGGCAGCAAGCACGTTTGCCCCTGGAGTCTTCGGGAGCCTAGAAACACCTCTAACTACTTTGAACTCCACGCCTGCCTAATCACACTCTGTGCATGTGTAGACACGTATCTCCAATCATCTGTGGTTCCCTTTGTTCTGCTATATTATCCACCATTAAGAGGTCAAGGGCTTTGTTCCTGTGCTTTATGATTCATCAAATAAAAAAAACTATGAAAATGCGCGTTTTAGTCTAGAGCAGCTGCTTGATGAATGTGCCTGGCTAGTTCTATGTCAACTTGACACAAACTGGAGCCATGGAGAGGAGGGAACTTCAACTGAAGAAGACTAGGAACGCTCGACATTCCATCCCATGTGGATGCCATTCAATGCCTTTCTCACTTTCCTCCCTCCTACCATCAGAATTATAATAAAACAGCTAGCCAGCACTATGTGTAGCAAACATATGCCAGTTATTATTGTTATCATCATTATTATTATTTTAAGCTAAACCTCACTTAGAAGTCTTAGACTGGAATTGCACGGGAAGCCTGTTTGACCCCAGCACTGTCCTCACGGCTGCTGTTTGTAGAAGTCACTGGACCAACCATAAACTTCAGCCTGTGTCTGAACACAGCTGCCACCGCCCAGGGAGATGAGCACCAGAGCCACCAGCCTTACTAGCCAGGTCTGTTGACAGACCTCCCTTCCTGTTTAAAAGTCTGTCAAGTCTTTGTTGCCTTTTCACGGTGTAATTAATCATTTCCTTCATACGTGCTCCTAAGTACACACCAAATGATATCTTGGGTTACACAGTCAACGGTGTCTGACTGAAGATTCCAAGCAGCTAACAGCAGCTGGGGAACACCCACAAGAAGTAAGGCCTTGTCCCCAAGCTCAGGGACCTCATCATCCAACACAGGAGGAGACAATGCTCTGCACAGTCCCAAAGACAGGGACTCAGCGCTCTAGGAGGGGTGATGGCAAGGGTCTTTTCAGGAACACATCCATATTGTCACTCAACTCAGAAGAAAGTTTGAAAATAGCAACTAACTAGTTCTCCCAAATTCTGTGCGAACGCTTTAACAGCAGCCTAGGGCTTCCACTGGACACTGGTGTGTGTAAACCAGTGGTGCACACTCCATGAAGCATGTGGCCAATGCCAGCTCTTTCGAATACTTAGTTCAGGCCACGTTGACACCTTTATCATCACCAGTCCACTGGCTGCAGAGGGGCGGAGAAGACGTGTTACATCCTCGGTCAGTGGGTGCTTTTTTATTAGTCTTCTCCTGCCCTGCTTAAGCTTCTTCAGTGGTACACTCAGAACTGCAGTGTGGGTATTTCTAAAAACAGGGTATTTCTTTAAGAAACACCAGTGAAAGTCCCAAGCATCTGAGCTTGCAGATACAGCCAGCCCACCATCTCGACAAATGGCCACTGCCTGTCACGAAAGAAAGAATAAAATTCGCCCTGACAGGGAAGGTTAGGCTGCCAATGAACTTGCATGCCAGCAGGACGTCAAGACCCAGACACCAGGACAGAAGTTTAACTAGGAAAGAAAGCAGCCCAAGCTAAGACCAGGTGTTTGTGACCACCATGTTACTATGAAGCCATGTGTTTGTTCAGAGCAGAGCAGTCCAACAAGAAGGTAATGGGAACCACATATGTGATTCAAACTGTTTTCATGACATACTTATAAGCAAAAGGAAGACAAAATTGGTTTAGTGACATGTTTTAAGTTAACCTAGTATATCCTACATATTTGTGTGCTTCATTTTCTCATTTACCCTTGTATTAAGCCCTAGAAAACTGCTATGTATTTTACTCAGCTCAAGTCAGAACACCCACATGGTGTATGCCTAATAGCCTGACCCAAAACTTTGTTCTCAGCGAAAGGGAAGACGCACCACAGACCCCAAGACCAGACTGAACAAAACCAGGTCTCAGATGGCAGAGTTGTACGTGGTTCCCTTCCTTCCTGAGAAACGTGAATAAAGCCAGCTTCGGGTGTTTATAGCGTACCTCTGTTTTTGGAGACAGGGTCTTACTGTAGCCCAGGCTAGCTTCAAACTCTGGATCCCCTGCTGTGGCCCTCAGTACTGGCATCACACACATATACCACCAAATCTGAATGTCTTTAAACAATGGACAGGAGCATAGCTCACTGCTTAAGTGTCTGCCTACCATGTATGAAAGCCCTGAGGTTGAGCATCTACAGTTTTTTTTTTGAAAAACTGAAAATAAACTTAATTCACGAGGTTGAGATAATAAATCATGCAGTAAACTGTAAGAAATTGTGCTAATAAATTTACAGTGAGCAAATTGACTAAAAAGAGAGATGATCTAAATAAGATGATTGGCAGATATTTTTATTTCTTCCCAATGCCTTCTTCTTATTAACTTGCTCAATAAAACACAACAGAGAAAACAACCTTTCTTTTCCATGTGTACCAGTGCCCGCCAAAATCCAGTTTACCAGAGGACGGCTCAACCAATAAGCAACTGCAATAGTACCTCTGCACTACGACAGACAGACACACTTCTCAGGCTCTGGTGCTCATACAACAAAGGCTCTTTCTTCTTCTGAATCTACAGACATATAAACCAGTGTCTCCATGTTGGTCTAAAGGGCCATTGTTCTGGAGGGACACAAGACCTCGTTCCCATAAGCACTGCAGAGCGTTCATCAGGTCAAAGGATTAACAGGCAAGTAGGCAGGTAGTATCTGAGATGAATGCTTCTTCACTCAGAACTTAGAAAATCTGACACTTACCAGTTGGGGAAATCCAAAAGATTAGGGACATAGCAATCTATGTTTGGTGTGTGTGTGTGTGTGTGTGTGTGTGTGTGTGTGTGTGTGTATGTGTCACTCTCTGTCATGGTTCTGTCCATCAGCAAAGGAGGCATAACTTTCTCCAACTGACTTGCCTGTCGAACATCCCTTGCTTCACTGAGTAGTTTGTCTGAGCTGTGGTCACTGTCTTGAGGAACCACTGTCTTTTATTTTTTTTTTTAACGGGCATATAGTTTCACCTACTCCAGAACATCATGGATTAATAGTGTACTCTTAGAGCATCGAGCCTTCTCAGGTTGGTTTCTTACACTTATTAATATGCACTGGAGGCTCCACGGTGACTTTTTGTGCAGGGATAGTTCATTTCTCTTTTATCTTTAATTTCTCTTTTATCTTTGAACAATACCGCATCAAGAGCCCGTACCGGGATTCACTTACCCATTCTCCTGCAGGAGGTCATCGTTGCTTTCATGTTTGGCCATCATGAATCAAGTTGCCATAAACACTTGTGATCCAAAATTTTAGTTGTCTGGGTAAACAGCTAGAAGCTTGATCACTGGGATCATGTGGTAAGAATATAATTAGATTTTTCAGAAGATGTGGGCTGTTTTTCAGAATGGCTGGACTATTTGCCTCCTTTTGCCAGCAAAAGCAAAGGTTCTGCTGCTCCACGGACTTCATTTTGGTTTTATCAGGCTTGGAGATTTTAGGCATCTATAGGTGTGCCGTGGCATGTCACTGCTGTTTTCATGTTAATTCTCTAATGACATGACAGTGATTTACTGACTTACTTACCATCCATCCATTCATTCATTCATCCATCCATCCATTCATTCGATATCCCTACATCTTCTTTAGGGAAATGTCTACTCAGATGTTTTTGTCCATTTTTAAATTGACTTTTCAGATTTTTTTAATCCATTTTTAAACTATTTTTTATTTTTCTTTCTTTTTTTGTTGAGTTTTAAGCAAAAGTGATTTGGATACAAATCATTTATTGGGTTTTTTCTAAACATTTGTCCCAGTATACAGCTTTTCTTTTTATGTAACATTGTCACCAGCAATGCCACATTTGTTTGTAGTAAAAGACCCCGTCTTTTTCTCTTGTGCTTCCAGCTTTGTCTTCGAAAGGTCATCACCGAGCCGCGGCACCTCCTCCCTGTCATCGTCTGAAAGCATTCCCGATGTGCATTTTACATCGCGGCCTGCGATCCACTTTGAATGAGTTTTCCTGAAGAATGGAAGACCCGAGTTTACTTTTTAAAAAATGTGGATCTTCCATTGTTTCCACATCCTTTGTCTCGTTAGCATCTCGCTGTATTCTATCTACTAACTTATCTTCCAGGTCTTTAAGCCTCTGTTTTCAGTTTGTTGTAAGCTGCTATAGAATCCTAACACTAAATTTCCAGTTTAGGCTTTGGACATTTCAGACTGAGAATTTTTAGCGGGTTATTGGTTTCTTGAGTTATATAACATCAATTTCTTGCTATCATCTTTCTTTCTTTCTTTCTTTCTTTCTTTCTTTCTTTCTTTCTTTCTTTCTTTCTTTCTTTCTTTTTGGTTTTTCGAGACAGGGTTTCTCTGTGGCTTTGGAGCCTGGAACTAGCTCTTGTAGACCAGGCTGGTCTTGAACTCACAGAGATCGGCCTGTCTCTGCCTCCCAAGTGCTGGGATTAAAGGCGTGCGCCACCACCGCCCGGCTTTGCTATCATTTTTCAATCTGATTTTTTTTTTTAAATCTCCTTAGACATAACAAGTGCATTTAAAGTTTGGGCCTGACAATTTGATATCAGAAGTACTCATAGATCTATTTTTTTTTTACTTTTATTTCTGCTGGTTCTTATTATCTTGTGTGTAGTTTATCTCTGAATGTGCGCTTCACTTTGTGCAGCTATGGACGGAATCCGGGACCTGTGCACACTTGTGGGACCTGCCACAGACACGCACCCACGGCGTTGGACTCTTTGTTCTTAGTGGTGGCTGTGGGATCCTTAAAGACGGGAACTTCATCTGCTTCTTCCTGTAGTTTCTAGGCACTGAATTCTGGGATTGCTTCCATATGACTTCAGTCCATGAGATTTCCGGGATCACGCAGTGACCTGGAGTGCGACTTGTTTAATTATTGATTTCTGTTAGTCCATTTGTTTCTGAGACAGGGTCAGGGTCTCACCATAAAGTTCTGGCTGATCTGGATTGGCTATGTAGACAAGGGTAGCCCTGAATTTGGGGCGATCCTCCTGCCTCTGTCTCCTGAGTGTTGGCATTACAGGCTTTTGTTTTGTCTAACTCAGAGTCTCACTTTGTTGCCTACGTTGACCTGCCTCAGCCTCCTGAGTGTTGGGATTACAGGAAAGTGCCACCACACTGTAACACAATGACTTAGATCTGACAGTAATACACCTGGGGGACGATTTGTTGTTGGCACTGTCATGTGTCCGCCAAGGTCTGCTCTCAACCCACTGTGCTGACGACAGTACATGGACTTTAGCAAGGACTTCAGTTCTGGCTTTATGTGAATGAGCTGTAGACAGAAGTTTCTATCCTGCCTGGTCCCATAGCCATTCAGTCCCAAAAAAACACACTGAAGCTTATATTAAGTACAAACTGTTTGGCCTCTTAGCTCAGGCTTATTTTCAACTAGCTCTTATAACTTAAATTAACCCATAATTCTTGTATGTGTTTAACCATGTGGCTTGGTACCTTTTCTTAGTGAGGCATTCTCATCATGCTTCTGCAAATGGAGACTGCGTATTGGTTTCCTGGCTGCCTAGACCCAAATAATCAAACAGATACTATATTAATTATGACACCGCTTGGCCAATGACTCAGGCATATTCCTGGTTAGCTCATATATA
>NW_026067927.1:28326261-28401832 GCF_014885135.2 Alexandromys fortis
TTTTGGTTTTTTAAGACAGGGTTTCTCTGTAGCTTTGGAGACTGTCCTGGAACTAGCTCTGTAGACCAGGCTGGCCTCGAACTCACAGAGATCTGCCTGCCTCTGCCTCCCGAGTGCTGGGATTAAAGGCGTGCGCCACCACTGCCCGGCAGCTCTTATATTCTAAATTAACCTATTTCTATTAAATCTATGTATCACCTTGAGGCTGTGGCCTACTGGTAAGGTTCCAGCATCTTTCTCCTTTGGCAGCTGCATGGCATCTCCTCGACTCCACCTACTCTCTCTCTTTATCTCTATTCAGACTTCCTGCCTGGCTTTACTCTGCTAAGCCATTGGTCAAAACAACTTTATTCATTAACCAATAAAAGCAACACATACACAGAAGGACTTCCCACATCAGCTTCCTCTGCCTTTTCTCTTCCCAGAATTCTCCTAGTCTGGGTTGCACCACCTATACTTCCTACCTGGCTACTGGCCAATTAGCATTTTATTAAACCAATACAAGTAACAAATCTTAACAGTACACAAGAGCATTCTTACATAGCAATGAGCCCCTATACCTTGTCCTTCCCTATAAGGCTGCCAGTACCTTGCTCTCTTCAAAGCTGTTTCCACTTGAGTGCTGCACATGAAACACTGGGATTTGTCTCTCTAAATTTCCAGGGTCCTTTCAGAACTTCATCTAGTAATCCCTCACTAACCCTGATGTACGTCCAGTTTCTTTAAGCACAGGCTTAAAGAACTATAATCACATTTATGTATCTGTGTTTGTATGTATGTGGGAGGGTACATGGATGCCTGGGCACATGTATGGAGGAGTCCACTCTCTCCTCCCACCACATGGGTGGGTCCTGAGTCTTGAACTTAGGTCAGCATCCTAAGCATAGGCTTAAAGTGTTTTCAGTTGAACTTAATGGAGAAGGTGATACTGATTCCCTGGTGTGTCATTTCTGACTTAAAGGTCAGAATGGGAATGTGTATCCTATGATCTTCAGACATTTGGCTCCCATGACCCCAGAACAACAGATTTCATAGTGCACATATACACAGCCCACCACCATCACAATGCCAAGACTATGCCTGCTTAATGGACAACTTGCTCCTACTTGAAATATTAGCTAAAATCACTGAGGCCTAAATCTCAGTCTTACAAAGCATTAAAAAAGCACCTTTGGTTTTCCTGCTTGTTTTCAATATACACATGCCCTAAATCAACTCCTGTGTCTTTAATATATTTTACTCGATTTTATCAGTTATTTGGTTTCAAGACAATGTTTAGGCTTCCCAAATGTACCTCATAGAGTAGATGTCAGCTATTAAGTATTTTAAAAAACATATATTAAACATACTTTGAAATACTATGTTTTGAATATCTACGTTTGTTTCCAGTTTTTCGAGACAGGGTTTCTCTGTGTAGTCCTGACTGTCCAAGAACTTACTCTGTGGATTAGGCTGGCCTCAGACTCACAGAGATCCATCTGCTTCTGCCTCCCAGTGCTGGGATTAAAGGCGTGTGCCACCACTGCCCAACTCACACTGGCTTCTTTGTGGGAAACAAAGTTAGTTTATTATCAGAATGAGACTATATGCCTTGAAACCTCTGGGAGCAAAGAAAACAGACAAGCTAAGGTAACATATATCCTCCAGGGCCAGCAAACTTTCAAGGCTGTGAATTTTAGGGATCACAGTCACCCCAGCGACTTGTCAGGGAGGACTACCATGATTCTCCAGATCTGACCATGATGGCTGGTTCAGCTCACTCCAGAAACATCAGCTACTTCCTCTTTCTTAAGACATTGCCTATTATTTATTCAATGCATGCCTTCCTTGCTGGAGTTCAAACTCTCAGTGCCAAAGACAACATGAATAATGCCTTCAATAAATGTAAAGCATGAAATAACATTTTATCAGTTTTCCATAATCCAGAGCTATATTAAGTGTCTTCTCCATAGCCCCAGGGCTATGAAGTAAGCCTTTCTCGTCTCCCACACGCGCACGTGTCCTAGATTCTGACTGTATGAGAAAGTGTCTGCCCTAAACCTACCTTAGGTAGCATGGCTGTAATCAGTGACATCAGCCAGGGCTGGTCAAAATTTCGGGTGGCTTATAGAAGTGAATGCCTCTCTAACACTCAGCAACATGTTCCCTGGTGCTGACACCGGCCTTCACTTATTCATGGGCTGTCACTCAAACACCCACTCCATTTACTCTTGAACTTTTGGGGATTCCACCAGTAAACATGCTATCAAAAGTTGGCCAAGGTGGCAGAACAGCCCCAGCTAGCAGTCACTGTGACCAGCTAAGAATCCGACGGAGCACAGAGCATTAGCACGAGGACGGCTCATCTCTATCTGAATGTGTGGAAAACCTTTCAATTCTTCTTGGCAAGACAGAAGACAGTCTGTCTGTCTGAGCAAGTTGCCAAGTTTCAACCTGGAGGACCCATTTTTATTCTTCTGCTTCCTCGAATGGCCATTGTCTTAGTGATTGCTGTGGTAAAATACCATGACCAAAAACAACATGGGAGGAAAAGATTTATTTCAGCTTATACCTTGAATCTATCATCCAGGGAGGTCAGGGCATGAGAACCTGGAAGCAGGAGCTGATACAGAGGCCATGAAGAGGTGCTGCTTACTGACTTGCTCCTCATGGCTTGCTCAGCCTGCTTTCCTATAGAACCCAGGACCACCTGCCCAGGCACCACTTGCAATGGCTGGGCCCTTCCACATCAATTACTAATTAAGAAAATGTCCCACTGATTTGCCTACAGGTTAGTCTTATTGGGGGGGGGCACTTTCTCAATTGGGAGTCCCTCTTCCCAAATGACTCTCGCTTGTATCAGGTTGTCATAAAACTAGCCAGCACGGCCATGCCAACCACACCTCAGCTCACCCACTCTCAGCCTATGAACCAGCACCTGCTGCTGCTGCTGCTGCTGCTGCTGCTGCTTGTTGCTAAGCTCCCTTCTGATGCCAACAGGATAGAACCAATCCCTGACAGGCAGGTCGAGAGATTCAAGCATCTTCCAAGGATGCAGCAATGGGTGAGTGCACTCTGCAGAGTAAGTAATTGGCTGCTCTTACATCAGCACCAACACAAACTCTTGACCCAGGCTTATAGTTTAAGTTAGAATGTGAATCTTATTTCCTAGGTGGCCAGGGATTAGCCATGGGCTCCTGTGATGAGTTAGGATCCTAAGTGCACACCAAGTCAGTTCTGATGCCCACTTCCACGCCAGTACTTACCTTGGGAGGCTTTCTTCGTGATGCAAAGAAAAAAATTCAATAGCGGAGATACAGAAGGTTGTCAACACAATGGCCACATCAGAGGGAAACAATGAAAGAGAAAAAGAAAAGAAAAAAACAAAAACAAATTCAGCAACTTTGTAATGGGATCTGAAAAATCACACGTCACTAACTGCCCACAGCAATAACCTCCGGTGGCTCAGAATCTTCGCACATAAAATAATCATCTCCTATGCTCTAATGGGATGGATCTAGACATTCACTGAGAGATGTCTTTAATGATTCTAAGGAAGGGTAGCGAAAGAACATGGAGATATGGAAATCCTGTAACCATTACCGCTAAATTCTTTTAAACCAGTTTTACACGTAAATTTTCTTCCTAGCTTAGTTCTCTGAGACAGGGTTTTACGTAATCCAAGCTGGCCTTAAACTAGGGATTGACAAGGGATGACCTTGAACTTCTGATCCTCTTGTCTCTACCACCTGAGTGCTAGAAGTATAGGCAGGTATCACTACAGCTGATTTCTGTTATGCTGGGGATCAAACTTGGGGCTTCAAGCTTGACAGGCAAGCACTCTACCCCTTGAGCTCCATCTACAGCCAAACCACCGTGAACACACCCAGTCTCATCCAGTAACTAAGCAAGATGCCCAACCTTATATTTAAGTTTTTGTAGGTCAGTGTGGAAATGCCTATCTATTTTCCATTGTTAGGCACATAAAATATAATATATATATGAAGTTTCAGATTTCAAAAACACGATTCTAGATGACAAGTTTTCTTCTGCTGAGAACTTTTCCCTAAGTGGAGACTGTCTGGATTCTTCTGCTCTGTGCATGGAGAACAAGAATGATAGCTTCTGCCCCATTTGATGAGGCTGCTTGTTTCACCCACCTTATTATTTTTTTTTAAGTTCTTTAAAACACCCATTTATTTGACAAAGGAAAGTCACTTGGGTTATGTTAGGCAGTCACATGAAACAGCATATGCCAAGTTAATAAAATACAGTTGTCCCTGAGTGTCCACGGGGATAGATCCTCAACTCCATGGCTGCTCAATTACCTTACATAAAAGGGTATGGTGCTTGCATATGACCTATACACATCTTCCTATCGACTTAAACCATGTCTAGATTACCTAAATAGGTGTCTCACTAGATTGCTAAGGGAATAATCTAAGTGTCTACACAGTCGGTACAGGCACATTTTTCCCCTGAATTTTTATGATCTGTAGACAGTGAATCTAAAGGTGTAGAACCTATTGAGGGCCAACCACACATTTCTCATTTTGGCTGTGGTGAACAAATTAACCGAGTGAGGTGAGCCAGGAACCTCGCGGGGGCCCTCCAGAGTCATCACAGTGTGATTGGACTCTACAGTCCCACAATGCTCATGGCTAGCTCCATGAAACAGTGTGTTGGTTTGTAGCCAGTGGTACTTAGCTAGCCAAAAATACCCTTCTCCTTTCTTCACTGACATTCCAACAGTGGTTTTGTTTTTTAATGTCTCTTGGAAAAACTAAGCCCATACCGGCCTTTTAGGTGCTTTGAAAAGGGCATTCCTGCCATTGAACCCAATCTGTGGGTCCAACTGCTGAGCCAGCACTACTCCAGGCCCTGCTGGCTTTTCGTTTGCCTGTTTTTTTTTTTTTTGAACTGGTCTTGCTGTGTACTACAGTACAGGCTAGCCTTCAACTTGCAATTCTTCCACCTCTGCCTTTCCAGTTCCTGGATTACAGACATGTACCACAGTACCTGGCTTCGTAAGGGTCCCCTTTAATTATTTGTTCTTCCTGTAAACAAGCCAAGAGCTTGGGCTCTG
This sequence comes from Alexandromys fortis, assembly GCF_014885135.2. Lineage (NCBI taxonomy): Eukaryota > Metazoa > Chordata > Mammalia > Rodentia > Cricetidae > Alexandromys > Alexandromys fortis. Next base: position 28,331,327 of record NW_026067927.1, read on the forward strand.
AGGTAAGGCTTGCCGCCTTGACTGATATCTGTCAGCTCTTTCCCTGGTGCTGAAGCTACACTGACCACCTGCCAAGGCATCATTGTCAACCCTCATGTCAACCTGGCTGCTCTGAACATTCCATGCACACCTGGAGGAAGCTCCGTTGTAGTCATAGCTGTCTCAAAATGCTCACAAAGCCTTTTCTCCTCTTTTCTGTTCTCAATCACAAGCCTAGGACTCCAGCCCTTGACTTTTCTGGGTCATATCTATATATCTATAATGCTCACACTGGAGAACCACGCAATCCAGCACAAAACAAATCTTATAATGGTTTGGGTAAGTTTCCAATGTTGTGGTGGGCTGCTTTTATAGCTATCCTGGGCCCCATCTAGCCTCTGCAATGGGTTAAACATCCTTGCCCAGTAGGTCCAGCAGCTATTTTCACCCTGGCCAAAAGAGGGGCACTTTCCCTGGTACCCACAATAAGGCCTATGATGAAACAAACATGACCCCTTATTTGCATGTAAGATTATGCTTGTGATTGGTGCAAACAAAACCCTTCATTTGCACAGAGGCTCACCTTGGCCCTCTTTCCACCTATATAAGCAGATTGACTCACCCTTCCAGTCAGCCAGGAGAGACCCTCCTGTGCAGACCCCTGAACTGAAGAGTTCAGAGAGTGACCAGGTAAAACTTGGGGGGGGGGGGCACAGCACCATGGAGACAGTGAAGGATGTCAGAGGAGAGGTAAAGAGAGAGGGGGTGAAGGGAACTCTGGGTCCCAGGCACCTTAACCCTGAGAGTTGCAACCGTATGGCCTCTGTCAATGGCTGATGATACCAACGTTGTAGAAATAAGCAGTGTTAACACTAGTTGCCTAGCGTGCTAACACCACAGTAAGACTGAACCTAAGGGCCATTCAAAAGCATTAACACTGCTGCCGCCAATTATTGCTGTGGGAAGCCAGGGATTGCAATAGCCGTCAAGTGCTGAGGCCACTAGCAACTAAAGTCCGGAGGAGTAAGTCTTCAACCTAAACACTGAAAACCCAAAAGCATTCTTCGCTTGAAGCTATAAGCTTCTGGGTTTGTCAGGCTAGACTCTAGGCCTTGGCCATTCAAGACTTGGGTTGCCAAGAGCGGAATAGCTTTGTGCCGTCTACTCACGATTTCTATCCAGGTAGCTACAGCTGAAAGACCCTCCCAGCTGACTAGTAATGGCTGTCTGCCACTCGTCTGTGGTGAGGAATAAAATTTTCCTTCTTTTGTGTTTTTATACTCCTTAGACAAGATCTCACTATGTGGACCTCAATGGCCTTGTACTCAGAGTTCAGCCTGCCTCTGCCTCCCAAGTGCCAGGATTAAAAGTATGCACCACCATACTGGATTCTTTTATTTTGCTTCTTAATTATGGGATACGTGTGTGGGTATGTGTGAATGCATAGGCCAGAAGAGAGAATCAGATCTTCTGGAGTTGAGTTTAGGCAGTCGTGAGTTGTCCGACGTGGGTTCTAGGAATTAAACTTGGGTCCTCCGTAGGGGCAGTGTGTGCCCTTAACACTGATACCATAATAAAATACAGTACACATGCCATCTTTGGAACTGGACATTTTGTGAGATTACAACCTGGAGATAAACTGTAGACAAAATATAAAAATGATTCTAAAGGAGGCCTTGAGGCTGAGAAGGTGCCAATGCCCCAAGTTTCTACGTAAGGAAAATGAAGAAAACTGAGACCATTCCACAAGGATGACTGAGGATTGGCCGTGTTATCAGGGACTTTCTGTCAGGACATACCAAAGAACAACTGTTCAGACTTTGTTTCTCTGCTCGGCTTGCATGTTCATGTGAAACATTTGCCTTCCTGTGGCTTTGACGGAGCATTCCCAACAACTTTCCATCTGGAATAGCTCAACTGATAAATCCCTGTGTGCACTAAGGGTTAATTATCCCATTTTCTCTTTCAACAACATGGAAAAGGAGAAAATCAGGTGAAGAAGACAAACATCCAGCACCTTCAGTTCTAAGTACTACCGTGCACCACACACTAACACTTACATCCAGGATAAACCAACAGAGGACACTGGTCCCAGAAGGCAGTATCACCAGGGACACTGTATTATCTTAGTTTGTGTGAGTACGCTCTATGGTGTTCAAATGACATGGGGTCATTCTCACAGAACCCACTCATGCTGATAAGTGCTGAACGCCCACCCTCAGGCTTAAAGTTATGACCCCAACAAGATACAGGCTAGCTGGCAACTTCTTATCAAATGGAGCATTTAATGAATACTGGCTTAAAGGTGTGTTCACTACTGGCATTCTTCAGGGCTTGATTCATCCTTAAAAAAATGAAACAAGCCTCACCAACCAAGAGTGGGAAGCAGGTTTGATTAACAAGGTCAACCAGACAACCCTATTTCATATCTCCTTCTCTAGGAATATTCCGTCCCTCCTCACTATTGTCCTTATCCACGCCCTTACACCCTGCAGGCCCTGGGTGAATTCTATTTAGAGTGTGTGTGCGTGCGTGCATGCGTGTATGTGTGTCTATGTGTGTGGAGTGTGATTTACTTATTTGTGAGTGGAACAGGAGGTCAAGGTGTGTGAGAGTTGGTGCTTTCCTTCCACCTTGTGGGTCCCAGGAATTGAACTCAGGACATCAGGCTTGGCAGCAAGCTCCTTTACCTACTGAGTCATCTCGCCAACCCAGACACTAACTTCTTGAGTTTTATCTCTTATATTTCAGTGTTCCTTTTCCACCTCCGAATCTATGTTAAGTGTCTTATAGCTACAGACATCCGGAATAAAAGCTCAGAGGGAAATAACGTGATTTAGAATTACCCAGACATATCCTTATTTCCCTGGCCATCCCGTCCACCCAGTCAGAGCCCTGAAAACATACTAATGGTAAAGGTGATACAAAGGAAAATCCTTACGATTCCTCCTTCTAGGAACTACTACACAATTTTAGACCTTCTTACATTTCTTTCCTCCACCTTGAAGCTTTGGAGTAAACTGAGGCTGGAACTCTGACCTCAGAATAACACGGGCAGGTAGGAGCAGGGAGCGAGAAGAAGCTAGCTGATGCCAGGACAGATTCCTGGAAAATTCCATTCCTTATGTTTTCTAAACCAGAAATCTAGAGTTATAATAAACTAAAACTTTACTCACAGTGGGCTCTTCGTCCCTAAGCATTCCCCTCCCAGTGGACTGACTTCCATATTTTTAATACAACCCTACAGCCATGGGCGCTTTACACAGTTCTTGCTCTTACAGCAGGGCTGTGTAACACAAAACTGGATCCTGTTCTGGGAAGTGCACCGCAGGAAGACAGCACTTGCTCTGCAGGAAGTTCCATCCAGTAGAGGGGCTGGGTGACTGTTCCCAGGCAAGTGAGAACAAACAGCTGTCTGTGTCTCCAAACTCATTCATTGCAAAGAACCAGAGGGAGAGCTCGGCTGAGCCCAGGAGGGCGAAGAGTATGGGAGGATGTATTGGGTATGGATGGGAACAGTGATGTGTTGGACAAAAAACAGCTCAGCCCCTCTCCTGGACTGACTGAGCCAGCTGCTGGCAATCTGTTAGAACTGAAGGAACAGCCACAAGGGCTCAGGTTGATAGAGACACAAAACTAGACAGAAAGGAGGCTGAGACCAGCCTAGATGAAATCTTGAAGCCCTACCTGGTGCAGGGTGAGCGGCAGTTCTAGAGAACGGATCCATCTCTCACTATGCACTAGCAACTCTCGGCTTTCTGTTGTGGGGGAACTGCCACGGTGACTCCCCCCCCCCCAAATCTTCCAAATTATCCAGTCATGACCGTCTGGGATAAAACAGCAGGAAGAAAATAGCCTATCACAGACTTCCCCTGAAGCACTAAGTGGAAGGCTGTTTCCCAGGTCTGGAAGTTCAAGGCTCACCTGTGCCACACATAAGAGTTAATTCAAGACGAATGCAGGCAACTCAAAATTAGAAGGGGTAGGGAAGGCTTAGGTCAGTGGTAGAGCATTTGTCTAGCATGTGTGGGGGTCCTATGTTTGACCTCTAGCACCAAAAAAACAAAAGAAAGAAAGAACTAAACGAGTCTCTCTGGGACTGAGTGGTATGATGTTTGCTTTATATTAAAAAAAAGCAGCATTTTCTCTTCTGAAACTTTTTGTTGCTGTTGTGTTTCTAATTGCTAATGAACTCATCAGTTCATCTATCTGTGTTCAGGTGATTAATAAAGTTTACAGTAAAATTCCAAACATGGGTGACTTTGTACGAATATATCCACATGATATTAGTTTAAAACAACGGTGACCATGGTGTCTTCTATGTACTTTTCTAAAATTGAAACGGGTCCACACATGGAACTTTTTACAATTATATGATGCTGTAGTGTGTAACAGCTATACATCAAGACTGGCTTCTCTGGCTTGTTCCCAAACATTATCAAGGGGATCAACACTCAACTCGGTCCTCCGGCAGCCCAGCCAGAGTCACAGGTGCCAGGTAAGCCCACGTGCAAGGCCAGGATCCCTGCGGAGCATGCCTTTGGTGTGTTCACAGGCAACTTCCACGTTTCCTGCTCCTGGTCGCTATGGCGACAATTCCCCAAGGATAGAGAAACCTAGCAAGAACTCACACTGGGCTTAACCAAAACAAAATTAAGTGGAGGAAACATGGGTCTTGGGCAGTTTTCTTGCCCTCTTTTCAAAGCAATACAAGGTGAAGTTTGCAAACCACGACAGCACAGAGCACATACGCTAGACTCAAGCCAGAAGTGAATGGGGCGTGTCGGCACGTGGGACTGTAGTTCCGGTTAAGCTCACTCGAGTTCAAGTAGAACACCAGCTCAAAACCATGACTATGATTACCACAGATCAAGAGCGAAGCACTCTCTGAGGTCGTTCTTGATTCCAATTAATTTTCTGTTATGACTTTTATCTCCAAATGAACTTTGCATTCACATGAAATCTTGTGCCACCTGTCCATGACACCATAACAATAATATCCTTAATAATATCCTTTCCTGCTTGCACTACTGAGGAGCAAAACCAGCGCCCCTCACACATTGGAAGCAAAGCACTCTGCCACCGAATGACATGTGATTTTCGTCCATTAAAGAGTCAGAAACTAACACCCAGCTCCATGAAACAGCTCCTGTAGGTCCAAGTTAAGACCCATAGTGGCCTTTTGTGAGAGCCTGCCCCAGCATGGTGCTTACGGGCATGGATGCTGATGCAGACCTCACCCGGTCCCACCCCAGCAAGGTGACACTGGATGTGGTGCTTACGTGAAAGCCCCCTCGGCTGCCACATACAAGGTGCAGCAGGGGTTAGCTGCATCAATATTCAGGAAGAATTTGGAGGCGTCAGCTTAACACACAGTCTCCAAGCGCCTCCGCTATCAGCAGCTTCTTTCCCTCACAAAAGCCTTCTCTCCACCCGCCACCTGCCCTTGCCGGTGCCAGATGCCGCTTAGCTTTGACAGCCTGCAGGACAGGCCTCTTGAGGGGCTCCACACCAGGAGGCCCCTGCCTCAGCAGTGCACTTACAAAGCATCTGTGCAGAACCGGCTACTTTCAAGGTCACACTGAGCTGAAACACCAGGGCCGGAAATGATATCTATTAGAGAATGAGATTTTAGGAGGCGTGCTGACCGGGCAGGATGTCATTTTTCATCCCATTTCCAATACAGACCTGGGAGCTGCAAATGAAGGCGCCGATGATATGCCTGGGACAAAAGCCACACCGGTAGCTAGCATTTTACAGCAATGTCACCCTCTAGGTTAGAATGTGCATGATTTAAAAAAATGGCACGACGGGGATAGATATCCTTGATTTTAAACTTAAATATGCTTAAAAAAAAGTTAAGGAGAGACCCCCAGGTCTATTTTAGACTCCGCCCACCACAGAAAAAAAATGAATGGGGAAAATGAATGGGGAGCAATACGGGGCTCAGCAGAAGCCACAGGCAGGAGAGTGTGAGGCCAATTGCAAAGGTTCAGGATCCCTAAACCCTAAAAGGCAGCTGCAGACTTCTCTTCCCACTCCGCCACACACTCTAGCACACCAGCTGTGACACCCACATTATTTTTGTTACTTCCATATGAATTACAAACGTCTCATTTGCATGTGCTATTTATGTGGTCAAACGTAAACAAACAAATCATTTGCCCATTAGGCAAGCTGCCAGCATGAACCCAAAGAAAGCCTGCATGATGGAATTCTTCAGTATCTCACAGGCCCCTGAAAGTCCTGCTGGGATTCCATAATTTGTGCAAGCAAAAAAAAAAAAAAAATTGTGTGTGGGGGATTCAAAACAAAAAAAAAAAGTCCACATATGAGGAGAATTCTGTCATCTAACTCCCAGCTGAGGAGAATTCTGGCGTCTAACAGAGCCTGGGTATGAGCACAAGAGGCCCCAAGGCCCAGCAGCTTCTCCTCTGCTATGACCTGAGCTAGTTATCTGCCAACAGGCAACTAAAGCCCACGTGGAAACTTCCATCCCACCTTCAAAAGCATCAAGAGAAAGGGAAGACTGAAATGCTCTGAATTGAAGGAAAAAAAAATGATTGTTTGTTTGTAAGTTCTCTGGCTGGATGCTGCACCCATAACTTCACAGAGCTGTCAGAGGGGCCTGTGAGGTCACCAGAGACACGGCTGTGTATCCATGACAACAGAAAATTTTCCGCATCTACCTCAACCTCTCTGAGAGCTTGATGCTGGCATCATGGAGCATAATCTGTGTGTTGCAGATGGGTCCTGCTACTTCAGCTAAGAGTCCTCACCTGCGCAGGGAGTAGGAACCACTGCCTAGTTCCTCAGAGGAGTCAACTCCCATAAGGGTAAGCGCATGGGTACCAGCAGGATGCCTCAGGTAGTAAAAAGCACTTGTTGCAAGCCCGAAGATCTGAGTTCAAATCCCCAGGGCCCACATGGGGGAGGTAGAAACCAGCTCCCACAAATGATGGCACGCACACACCATCTTAGAATGCTTGGCATGAATTTCAGTTTTTCTTTCTTTCTTCTTTTTTTAATCATTAAATAAGTTTTGGCACGGGATGATAAGAGAATTTCCAACAATTACTGAAATGGCTCCAAACATTCATTTGCTATCCTGTACTGTGTGTTTATGTGAAGCAGTGTTCTCACCGCCGACAATTATAAAATCAAAATATTGATCAACTCTGAAAATCAACGAAGATGCTTGATTTCCCAAGTCAAATATTCAGGAAGGTTTAATCCTTTATGAAAAAACAGAGCAGCGTATCAATCTCATTAGAGCACAAATTGGCTTTCAACTTTTTCATGCATGTAGAAAAACAACAATATATATTCCAACAGGACACAAAATAAAAAGATGTGTTCTAATATACCTGAATCATCAGGCTTGGAACACATTGTCAGCATGTTTTCAAATACAACAACAAAAAGATAACTCGGGGCTGAAGAGACGGCTCAGGGAGAAAAGTGTTTGCTGCACCAACATGAAGCTTGAGTAAGGATTGCCAATACCCACACACAGTGCTTCCAACCATCACACACACACACACACACACACACTTATAAGGAGGAGTCACCTTCATTGCTTTTTATGCACAAAACCCCTCTCTAGATATTCATAAAAAGAGAAAAAAAGTCCAAGTCAAAATGTTTTATGATTCTTCTACATTTGTGGGAACAGCAGTCCAAAGACAATGAATGTTTTGTGTAGTGAGGTGCGTGGTGTCACACCTGATGGAGATGTATAATCAACTCCTAAGATGGCTAAGGCCTGACCTATGCTATGATCACGCAATGATTATCAGCTGCCTGCATATGCGTGAACCTATGGGCAGTGCCCACCTGGCAGTTCGGGATTGGCAGCCCATGCCTACTTAAGGGCTGGGAGAGGGTTTGCCCAGGGAGAGAGGGTAGAAAGAGAGGTCAAAGAGAGAGGGGGAAGAGAGAGGGAAAGTGAATAAAGTCCTGGAATAAACTGCAGTGAGAAGAGCTCCGGTGTGTTGCTGGACGAGGTGGGGTGTGACAGTTTTGCTTATGTATATGTATGTGCATACCATACATGCGTGCCTGGTACCCACAAAGGCCAGAAGAGGGTTTCCAGTTCCCTAGAATTACAGGTGTTTGTTAGCTGCCATGTGGATGCTGGCAACAAAATCTACGGAACAACGATAAGTGTTTGGAATCTCCAGCTAGGGGGTACGGGGGTCAGAGGGTGGGGTGGAGGTGGAGGTGGCATTCTAGACCCTGCCCTCAGCACACGAAGCAGCAGCTCCCTGGAGCTGCCTCATTCCAGACTCTGCCCCTGAGAAAGCCCGCCATGGACTGGGGAGGGGGGTGACTCCTCTCCCGGGAAAATATGTATTCTGTCTCCTGCCTTCAGGAGAGTCATCCGGGGATGGACTGTTTCTCACTGTCCTGTTTATTAAGTCTGGATTTATTAATTCAGTTAGATTTGGCTTACTGCATAGGAGGTGGAGGAACCCAGCAACTGGGCATCTAATACTTATCAATAAGTACTGATAAGTACATTTTTAAAATTTACTTATTATGTATACAGTGTTCGGCCTTCATATATGACTGCAAGCTAGAAGAGGGCATCAAATCCCATTACGGAGTGTTGTGAGCTGCCATGTGGTGCTGGAAAGTGAACTCAAGACCTCTGGAAGAGCAGCCAGCCCTCTTAACCGCTGAACCATCTCTCCAGTCCCCGAATACTTTTTAAAAGCTGAAACTTCAATCTTTTTACCAATATGCAAAACTATATCTTTACTCTCATTCAAAGGTAAAAGGCTGTTTGGAATAAATCAAAAGTGAACTGAAAACTGTCTGCTCTGAAAGATTCCCATTTTCCTTAGAAAAAAATTCCAGGTAATCCCAAGACCTGGCCAGAGGAAACCAATATGAATAACCAAAGACATATAAACAATGTCTGTTGCAAGGCAACAACACAGGAGGGGCCAGCATAGGATGCCCAGCAGCAGGAAGGCTGAGGGTGAGGGTTGGGAGGCTTCAGCAAACAGACTTTTAACACACAGAAAGTTGGATGGGATATCAAAGGCTCTGGGAAACTCTGCAGTAAATAAACTGATTTAATTTTATTTTACCCTAAAACCATTTTCGCCTCTAAAACAGCCCATGGAAAGCTGGACAAATCCTAGGTAACACTAGCCAGATGATACGGGGGAAAATACATTCCTCGTCTTTGCTTTATGAAGAAGAAAAAAACTTAACGTACCGAACTACTTTTTAAACAACGACCCAAGTAACCCCTCCATGTAATCATTTTGGAATTTTCTAAATTTGAAAATAAACGCAAACAGCTGAATGTTTTATTGGTGCTGTGGTCATTTCCATAGGGGTGTTTCAAAACGAGACGATGGGTGTGCCCCTTTGCTGGCTCCCTCGGAGAGGACACAATGGAAGGGAACATCTGCCAACAGCAAGGAGAAACAAGGTGGAGAGGAAGGGAGGAGAAGCCAGCAAGGCCAAGCAGGAAGAAAAATCTCACCGTCTTCCTGTGCAGCCAGCCTGCGTCTCTGGGGTTCTCAGCCGGCCCCTAACTACCTTAAACTTAGAACTAAGTGATAACCGTAGAAGGGGTGACACAAACAGAAAGGTCTTGGGCTGGGGAGACGGCGCAGTTAATGAAGCCATGCCGGCGTGAAGACCTGCGCTCCACCCCGAGAACCCACACTTAAAAACAGCTGGGGGAGGGCCAGCGAAATGGCTTGGCAGATGAAGAACTTGCCACAGAGACCAATGATGCAAGCCTGATCCCAGATCCCACGCAGTCGCAGGAGAGAAGTGACTACCACAACCAGCTCTCTGACCTCCACATACGCTTTGTGGCACCCACAACCACAAGCAGGCACTAAATAAGTATTTTTTTATCTGGGTGTGGTAGCGCCCAGTTGTAATTCCCATGCTAGGGAGGGAGGCCAAAGCAATAGGCAGACCCTTTGGGCTTGCTAGCCATCCTGCCTAGCAGACCTGGTAAACTATAAGACAGTGAGAGAACTTGCCTCAAAGAGCAAAGAGGATGGTAAAGCTAACCTCTGGCCTTGACATACATACACACCTGTACACATGCACACATATACACCTGTATACACACACACTTGTACATACGCACACACATGTGCACGTGTACCTATATACACACATGCACGAACCACCTGTACACATGTGTGACACACACCTTTACACATATACTTGTACACACACCTGTACACATATGTGCACATGCATCTGTATACCCATATGTACACATATACCTGTAAGCATACACCTGTCTACACACACATGCACGCACACACCTGTACACACATAAGTGCACACATACCTGCACATACACCTATACCTGCACATACCACATGTACATACATACTAAAAAGAGAGGAAGGGGGGAGATTTTGCAAAAATGGGGCTTTATTTTCAGACTGAGAACACTCAAGTCAAGATCTGGAGAAGACCCAAACAGCCCTTTCTCTAAAGATTAAGAAAAGAAAAAGGAATGCCCACAGTTAGAGTAATGAAATTCCCATCCTGGGCTACAGATCTGGCCCGCCATCACGTGACATGAAAAATTTAGAGTTCACATTGTTTTCCACAAAACAGGTGAAAAGCCAAACTCAAGAGAACAGAAAAATGATCTGATCCTGTGTACAAGACAATCCTTTGCGTAGTTTCAAGATGAAAATCACCTTTTGATACAATAAAGTAGATTTAGAAAAAAAAAAAGACAATCCTTTATGACATGGCTCCCATCTAAAGTGACAAGAACCCCAAACCTAATGTCGAATGAAAGACGTCTTTGAATAGCATATTCAGTATGATTCCATTTACATAAGACTTCAAAGAATAAAGGTCAAAACTAAAAATAAACCGTTTGAGGGATCCTGGTTCAATGTAAAACCATTTTACTAAGAACAACAAAGGAAAGATGACCGACAAAGTCAGGAAAACAAGGTTAGTGGGGAGGGAGGTGCAACTTAGTGCCCACCCCTCTTTTCTGAAGACTGGCTCTGCTTCTTCCATCAGACACAGGAGGACACAGGGGTATGCTTGTCTGGGCTACACGGGTACGTGTGTGTGCTGTTATTCTTCAGCTGTGCACAGCTCACACACTTTCAGAGATAATGTCATTGGTTTGTTTTGGCAACTCTCCTTAAGTCTTCAGAAGAAAACAAATTTAAAATATACAGTGGATGGGTCAGGAGAATTCAATTACTAGAGATTTGTCAACCCCGGTGAGGTCGAGAATGGCCCAGGAATTTAGTTAAGTCTTCACAATTAAGACAGAAAATTCTATTAAGTCTCCCCTGGTCCAAACACCAGGAGGGTGCCAGGCACTGCTCCCCAGTATTGTAGTGGTGGTAGGTAGTCTTATATGGCTTTCTTTTCTTTTTTTTCAGATTGTAGTGGCATTTCATTTGTATAAATAAAGCTTGCCTGAGGATCAGAAAAGTAAAACAGCCACACTGGCCAGTCTTACAGACCAGGCAGCAATGACACACACCTTTAATCCCAGTAGCCACACTGGCTTGCCACAGAAACCAGGCAGTAGTGGTGCACACCCCTAATCCCAGCACTAGAGAGGATTATAAAGCGGGAGGAGACAGCTCTCAGTCTCATTCTGAGGTTTCCTGGAGGTAGAATCAGCATTTTCAGACTGAGGGAGAGGTAAGAGCCAATGGCTGGCTGCTTTGCTTTTCTGATCTTCAGGTTGAACCCCAATATCTGCCTGAGTTTTTATTTATCGTGCTTCATCAGATGTGTGGAGAGGCAACACATAATTAAAGGGGAACCTCTTCACAGTGACTCTGGCAAACAACACGGATTCTCCAACAAACAGCTTCAACTACCTGGGCCAGCACGAGGCAGCGGATGCAGGCTCTGCCCAAGCTCTGAGAGAATTCCACACAAGCCCCTTAACATTTTCCCAAAGCCCCTAAATCTCAAGTCAGCTTTTTCCTGCATCTGAGCTGAAAACCTGATGGAAATCTTCATTTCTTATCTTGGGTATCAGTGAAGACGAAACTCCCCAAGTCACTAAGATGGGGTAGCTTAGCAACACCTCCAATACCATAGGGTAAACTGTCTCAGGCCGTGTTGCAAGCCTTCATTCAATACCCATACACCAAGGTGCATAAAATGCTTTACTTTAGTGTCCAGTCCTGGAATTTTAAAATAATTTTTATATGTTGAAACTATAAGGTACTATGGGCAGAGATGCTACTTACACATTTGAGCTATGATTTATTAGGATGCCGAGAAATGTCACACTGTCAGGTAGACAAGGATCCAGTCTTGATTTGAAATGTTTTCCTGACAATCAATTACAAGACTAGTCACAGCTCCTTATAAATGGATGATTTTTCTGTACAACATGGAACTGTGATGTGCCCACAGGATATTCTGAACACTGTCAACTCGAAATTCAATGTATGGCTGTGACCTTCTTTGTCTGGTATAAAAGTTTGACATTTCTCCTTGGAATAATCAATAGGAGTTCTTTTCAAAGTAAACTCTGTAATAATAGGACTTGATTGGCCAAATGAAATATCTATAACAACAAATAAAATTTCTACCAAGGGCAGTTCCCTCTTAAAGTTTGCTCTGATGGTGGACTTAATAAACTCTTTTGTCCAATGGTTATTGACTACTGAGCAAGGACAAAGACTTCTGGGAACGACAGAAGCTTGGAAGAAGTGGATCAGAGGAGGCAAAAGACAGTAGAGTGTGATGACAGTGTAATCCAAGCACTCAAGAGGCTGAGGCAGGAGGATTGCTGTGAGTTCAAAACTAGCCTGGGCTATACATTGAGGTCCAGATTTTTCTGATTGCTGGTAGTAGCTGGGTATGAAGAAGGATTAGATGTTCCAGAAGCGACAGTAACAAATCTTTACCAAAACCTAGGGAACCGGCTCTCCCTGTATCTTCTTATGTCACATAGCATCTAAGACACATGGGTCTATTCCTAAGAGAACACCTACATACGAACCACATCTGATTCAAATCCTCCTCCTCTCTTCCTCTAAACGTGCTCTCCAGAAGAAAGAAAGCATCAACGAAAGTGTCACATCCATGCATACGACATTGTTTTGTGACACGAGACCCAAGCTAGGGGACCCAACAAGTGCAGAGGCTAAAACACGGCTGGAGGAGATGGAAGGTCACGGTGACGGCACAGGTGTGCAAGGTCAGAGCAAGCACGTGTGCTGGTGAAGTAACAGCAAGTGGACAAGGCCGAGAAGACCCAATGAACTTGGGCATAGTAGCTCACGTCTATAATCCCAGCACCCATGAGACTGAGGCAGAAGGATGGCCATAAATTTCAGGCTAGCTTAGCCACATGGTGAGTTCCAAGCCAGTTGGAGTTACAGAGCAATATCTTGTCTCAAAAAATACAAATAAAAGTAAGAAACCATTTTTTTTTCCCTGAATGAAATGAAAAATGGAGCTCTCTTAGACTAAACTGTGAAGCCGTGGGAAGAGCTAGTGTACCGGTGTGAACGAGGCATTTGGTTATGAAAGTGCTAACCCTGAGAGGCACTTAAATAGCTCCATGATGAAGGAAGCAGCCACCGTACGTATGTGAGAAGTCAAAATAAAGACACGTAGAGGCCTGAACCTGATAAGAGTGCTCCGGTCCATCAGACGGCCCAAGGTGAAGGCATACAGGGGCTTCTCACTCTGAAGAGACCGTCTCTAGGATGCTGCCACGAGAAAGCAACCTATTCTGGATGCTTGATGAGGAGGTAGCACCAACAACCATGGGAAGGAGCAGGTTATCCATGGGGCATGCACATGTGTGTGTATATATATATACACGTGTGTGTGCACACTTGTGCATGCTTGTGCACATGCGTAGCGTACACTGCTTTTAAATGAAGCTTTCCACCACAATAATTAGGGAACGTGTCTGATTACCAGCAGTTACTCACTCAGAACAGGCAGCTATTACCGTAACAGTAAACACTGGCTGTGCAATTTGTCCTGGGGGTCTGTTCATGAATTAGGAGACACGAGAATGTCAGACCTGGAAATTAGCTATTAATGAAGAAGATACTTTGGACGAAGAGAAGCAAATGGGTGAAAACCCTGTGCCGCTGCACACATGGCTGTGCTTATTAAACACATCAATCATTCTTATCCTAACCCCAGCTGACTGACACCGCGCCACGAGAGGCTGCCGTCCTTACAGCCTGCATAAACCAATTATCGTGTGACGAAGGGGCGGGACCGGGCGCAGAAGAATCAGTCTTCATGCCAAGCTGCTATTAATTCTGAGAAGAAAACACTTATCTTTTGTTAACAGACACGGAAGCTGAAAGGTTTGGTTCCTGTAGAGTATCCATGATGTCCTCACAAGTTTGTGTGTCTCCATCGCTCAGGTAGTTGGGTGAACACATTCTTAGAGTTTGTTTCCCAAAATGTCCAAAACATTTCAAGCCTGTCTCAGATGAAGTTTAAAGAAATCTTGCTTCCACGCTAGTCAGAAGAGACCACAGGAAGCCGGGCAGTGGTGGCACATGCCTTTAATCCCAGCACTCAGGAGGCAGAGGAAGGTGGATTTCTGAGCTCAAGGCCAGTCTAGTCTATAGTGTAAGTCCGAGGACAGCAAGGGTTATACAAAGAAACCCTGTCTGAGGGGAGGAGGGAGACCAGGGAAGAGAATGAGTATTTCTAGAGACAGGCAGCTCAGGACATGGGGACATCACTCAGCCAGCCATGGCACTACCAAAGGCTACAGCAGCCATGATGCATTACATTTCGCTGACCACGTAGCTTTCAGGACCGAGAAGGGAAGAGGAAAATCAGAATCTATTATCTTCTGCTTCTATTATCTTGTACACTAGCAGCAGACTGCGTAGCAACACTGGGCCTCCCTGTGAACCTACTCTCTGTGGTCTGTGTCACAATGCCCATGTCACTGGAACAGCAGAACACCGGGCAAGAAAGGTATCTATCAGCTTTGTGGAAGGACGGAAGTATCAAACAGCATCTCAAGATAACCTTTCGAAAATGTTATTATGTTTAAAAGGACATTTGCAGCAAAAACACATAGCCAGGGTCATAGAAAATCTTCAACTTCAGAATGACCTGGGTCACACTAACCACTCAGCATGATTTTGGAAAGACTGGCAGATAATAGAAATGTGAAGGAATGTTAATAAAGATCAGGGATGCTAAAGATGGCATAAAAACTAACCGCAAGATTACAAGTCAGAGCTGGAGAAATGGCTCAGCAGTAAAGGTGCTCACCCCCACACCAACCACCAACCGCTAGAGTTTAGTCCTCGGGAACTGCATGGGAGGAAGAGAAAGGCAACTCCCTAGAGTTACCCTCAACCACTACATGTGCATCAATCATGTGTACACGCAACACAGACGTGTTAAATAAACATGATAAAAAAGATTGTGAGCAATGGACTTTGTGAACATTCTAGAAACAATCATGTGTACACACAACACAGACATGTTAAATAAACATGATAAAAAAAGATTGTGAGCAATGGACTTTGTGAACATTCTAGAAAGATCTCCTTTCATAAATGACTCAAAAGTTTCTTTTGGGGAAGGGGGGGTTGGGGGAGTGGGAGGGAAATGGGAGGAGGGGAGGAAGTAGAAATTTTTAATAAATAAATAAATTTTAAAAAAATTTCTGTAAAAAACAAAAGAGATCTTTAAGAAAAAAATGGTAATATCACTATCAACACCATCACCATCAGCACCATCAGCACCACCATCACCATCACCACCACCATCACCATCGGTTTTTTAGAGACAAGATCTTCTCATGTCCCACCAGACTGGCCTCAAATTCATGATCCTTCCACTTTGACCTTTTAACAGCTGGGAGTATAGGCATGCCCCAGCACATCTGGCCCATAATTAATTGTCTACTGTTAACTGTTTTGTAATGACTAGACTCAAGAACACTGTATTTGTTTTCTAGTTCCTGTGTTGGCATACCCAGTAAGGAACAGCTTTAGGGAAGAAGGCTTCAATTTGGCTCGAGTTTAAGAAAAGGTACAGGGCATCATACTGGGGAAGGCACAGCATCAGGGATAGAGCCTGCTGGTCACACGCTGTTAGAATTAGAAAGCAGAGAATGAATAAGAAGTGAGGTCAGGCCTATCAACCCCAAAATCCTACCTCTAACAACCTACTTCTTCCAAAGAGGCTCCACCTCCTTCCAAAACAACACTCCCACCTAGGGACCAAGTGTTCTAACATATAAGCTTGTCTTAGTCAAGTGTTCTATTGCTGTGAAGAGACACCATGAGCAAGAAAACTCTTATGAAAGAAACCATTAAGGGTGGGGCCTGCTTACAGTTTTGGAGGCTTCATCTGTCATCCTGGTAGGGAGCATAGCAGCATGCACGGTAGCATGCATGGGGCTAGAGCAGCAGCTGAGAGCTACATCCTGATCTCTAGGTAGCAGACAGAGAGATATCTTCAATCCCAGCCCTCAGTGATATGCTTCCTCTAACAAGGCCACACCTCCTAATCCTTCTCAAATAGTTCCACTCCCTGGTGACTAAAGCCTATGGGGCCACTCTTCTTCAAACCAACACAGAGCCCCTGGGGAAGAGCTCATATTTAAAGCACAACATCCATCTGGAGATAAAGCTAAATCCAGGACTTGGTCTTATCCTGCCCTGTTTGTCAGTGAAGAGGCCTCACATTGAGGCTTGCCTGCACATGAATCCACCACTGTGATGACCAACAGCCATCAAGGACACACAGGTGAAAGAGACTATAAGGTAACTGCCACATGAGACTCTAACGAGGCCTAAGTTAAAGAAAAGGAAGAAAAGGAGGACGGCCCCAACTTGGAACGAGTGAAGATAGCATGCGTGACATGTATTGGCCTTTTGTCCTATGAGGGTGGGAATGAATGACCTGCTGCCCCATTTATGGTCATAAGCAGTGGAAGCCAGGAACCAGGGCCAGAGTCGCAATTTATTTTGAAACCTTCATCCACGGTCACCAAGCCACTTTGGAGCATATACTTGGAAAGTCGACGAGTTGTCTGTGATCTACCTTACAGACCACTCACAATGTGCCTAAACTAAAGTTTCCTGATGGGCCAGTGGACAAGGAAATGACAAACACATTCCCCAGGTGAGGGATCAGCTTTATGTAATAGACTCAGGGATTTCCATGGAGACAGTAAATACTTGAACTTCCTGGAGACCCGGTTAGGAAAAGAACTTAGCGCTATCAGGGAAAACACAGCTCAGAGGCTGTCTTGCTTTTCCTCAAACTGTCTGACCTCACTGGTCACTCAGCAGCCAATGTCACTGCCAAACTGGCTGGGTGGCGAGCAAAACAGAACAGAACTTAAGACCTGCCAAGCTTCCAGAACCTTCCTCAAGACAGGAGACTGGGGAAGTAAATAAGTTTCTATAAGCAGGGTGGTTGTGGGTGTTGATCCTGCTGCTAGGGCTGGGGACCCTCCCTGACTTAGAGCTCAGTAGGGTTAACATGCTCCTAACCAGCTCCTCTTTGGCCTGGGATCACCTGGTCTTTAGTGACAATCCACGGCATTCACAAAGCTGACGAGGGCCCAAATGAAGACAGCACTTGACTGGTGTGAAATCTGTTAGACTCAAACCTAAACATTACTCCTCTGGATTCTAAGTCCTGTGTTTTCCCAACTAGTTGACATACAAGTTTATTTTCAATTGAGATGGGGCTTTCCTAAAAATACCAACGAGACATACACATAGACACGGTTGTGGGAGACACGGCGCTCTTGAGGTGTCCTCGAGAGCAGTGATAGGCACACGCCAATCCTGAGACCACAGGGCCAGACATTCCCGTGACACGGTGCTATTTCTGGTGCTGGGGCTTTGCTATTGGCTCATTGGTTACTGACTTATTCTGAGTCCAAAATCAGACGTATCATCTAGGTCCTGACTTCTTCTACTACCTTAGACAGATTCTTCACTTTCTTTCAGGTTCTGAGAAAGGCTTCTCTCTTCCAAAGGGGCTATTGAATACAACTTATATGCATGATACAGCCTTAATGGAGAAACGCAGGGCATGGCCAAGAGTTGATTCTAAGTGGAGTTACAAAGCATCTACTGAACACATGCTCTCACCAACAAGAACTGACCTAGGGGATCTCTGGGAGAAGAAAGGTCCCTTTTAAAAAGATTCATTTTGATTTTTATATGTGTAAATATGTATACCACACGCATGCAGGAGTCCACAGCGGTAAGAAGAGGGCACTAGATTCCCTGGAACTGGAGTTACAGGTAGTTGTAAGCCACTATTTACACCAATAGTAAGTACCCTTAACCCAGAGGCCATGGCTGCAGTCTCAAATAAGGTCTTCCTATATGGCTACATTGTGGCAAGACGGGGACAATACACTGCACCATGGAGTCTTTGTTTTGATAATGCCAATATGATAAAGCTGGACAGCAGAGGACAAGAAACAATGTATGTGCTCCTGAGATGTCAAGACACAGCCTCAAAATAACTACACTACTCCTTCTGATGATAACAGCCACACCCTGTCGCTGGAAACAACAAACGCAGGAAAGCGCAAAGGCAAAAGAAGCCTTCATAATCCTACTGCCTGTAGATGGACGCAGTGGCTGATACAATGGTGAGTACTCCTTCTAGATTTCTTTCTCCCCCACGGTGCTTCCCCAGCTGGTCTCCAGGCTCAATCATACCAGCATCAACGACAACCTTTCTTCAATAATACACCTGCCCATTGCAGACCTTCTAGACACGATGCTATAGGGGCGAGACACCGTCGTGGTTTTTCTTTGTTTTGGTTTTTGATTTTTAACGTGCATTGTTTTCTTTTTTTCCTGAATGTATGTCTGTGGGAGGGTGTCGGATCTCAGAGTTACAGACAGTTGTGAGCGGCCATGTGGGTGCTGGGAATTGAACCAGTGTTCTCTGGAAGAGCAGTCAGTGCTCTTATCCGATGAGCCATCTTTCCAGCCCCACGGCCACGTGTTTGTAACAAGTCCTCAAGATTATTATATGTGGCATGTTATACGCTGTGCACACGTGTACACATGCAGATACACGTGCATACAACTCCTGTCTCTCCAAAACGGGAATGTGGAACACAAAGTGCTTAAAATTTAACCACTTGGCACCAAGTTCCTATTTTGAAAGCCACCTAAATATTGCATAAACACTTTACCGTACGCCTGAATGCCTTGCACATGGGTCAGCAGCATTGCAAATGGTTCATATAGCAAATGCAATTAAACACCAAGAGCCAGCCAGACCAAAACACTGGTGGCTGAATATACACGTCATTTAGAGTTCTAGGGGCAGATGAAACCCATTTTAGCTGCATCTGAGCAGTCCCATAAGGTGTTGGGATTATTTTTAAAAATAAGGAACATTTGCATTGGCTTCTCTGCATCCCTGCCCATGATCTATTTTTGGTTCTTTAGAAACCTGACTTGCTGTCCAACATTCCAGCACTGAACAAACACTTCTTGGCTCATCAATGTGACACACGGGAACTGTCACCTAAACACTATGGCTGTGTCCCACTCCCCAAGCACAACAGAGCATCACTGCACAGTCCTCGGATGGAACTTCCACACGGCCAGGTAGGACTCACAGAAGGAGACCCAGACTTAGGAAGGAGGGTGCCTGAGAACAGAAAGGAAGAAAATGGGGTAGGAGGAACAGTGGCAAGAGCTCAGGGAGATTTAGTGGTTGGCTTGGCCAAATTATTTTTCTAGTTCTAGAATACCATGCCGTCTAAACATTTTACAAACTCCAGCAAAACCACAATTCGATAAAGCCGAAGAAAGGGCCAAACTTTTGTTTTCTTTTCCTCACGGTCACCAAACAGCTCATCTTAACTGGAAGAAAGAATCAAGGCAGAAGAAACCTCAAGGGTGCCCCTGTTGGTTTA
Source organism: Alexandromys fortis (assembly GCF_014885135.2). Lineage (NCBI taxonomy): Eukaryota > Metazoa > Chordata > Mammalia > Rodentia > Cricetidae > Alexandromys > Alexandromys fortis. The sequence goes on from NW_026067927.1 coordinate 28,351,215, forward strand.
CAAGAAAACCAAAACAAAAAAACAAGCCAAGCTTTGTGACCTTGGCCTTGTCATCACACGTGTTTCCTCTTCCATCACAGAGTGGAATGAGTGTAGTGTGCACACCTGTATTTAGAGCCGGACAGATTTCAAGACACAGTAATGCCACTTAAAGTGAGAGGATGAGTAGGAAATGCCAGGCGTGGTGGCCTAGACGATAAATCTTATCAGTTGGCAAATCTGGCTTGGGCTACATATCAAGACTTTGTCTTTCTGTGTTTTTTTTTGTTTGTTTGTTTGTTTGTTTGGGTTTTAAAACACGACGTGATTAGCTGCTGGGACTTTAAGAGTCATCTAGATGGGACCTTTGCGGCATGTGGCACTGAGCAATTTTTCCTCTTAACAACAACAACAAAAAAGACATTCCAACTGTACCCATCTGCATGAGCAACTCTAAAGAAGCACAAGACAGCATGGCAGACACTGAAGGGAAGGCCTTCCAGGTTAACCCTCGGATAGAGGCAAGTACCAGCGCTCAGAGCTGATTACACCACTTTCCAGCTGAAGACGGGCAAATCCCAAACCCCACTGGGCCTAGTTTCCCCATCTAGTGGGGTTCCTAGAGTTTTATGGGGGTTAAATGCCTGCATGAAGTGCTTGGAGCAGGAGCACATCTATGCATGCATGAGTCCGAGGAAGCGTCTGCTATGAGCATTAATCATATTATTGGGAATACCAGAGATCCCCACCTAAGACACAGAGGACAAAGGGCGGCCAAAGTCTGGGGCAGAAGTCTTGTTTAGCATGTATTAGGTCCTGGCTTTCATCCCTAGCACCACACAAATGCCTGCAAACATCATTAGTATCCCAGAAACCACAAAATGCACCTACAGGACCAGGACCTGACATCATCAGAAAAGTGGTTTAGGCTAAACGAGCACTGGGCTGGCAAGACGGTTCAGAGGGTTTAAAACTGCTGACTGTGCAAACCTGAGGACCTGATTTGGGAAGGAAAGAACTGAATCTTTCTGATTGTCTCCTGACTTCCACATGCACAATGTAACGTGTGCACATGCAACACACACACTAAAAAAGTTGTGGAGAGCAGTCACTGGGGCTCACATCTGTGCTCCTATGGCAAGATGGAGGCAGAGGTAGGAGAATGGCCAGGAAACCCTTGGGCCAGCTAGCCTGGAGTACACAACGAAGTGGAAACAAAAGACCGTGTTCAAGGAGGTGAGAGAGAATTGACTCCTTAAGGTTTTCCTCTGACCTTCACACTAGTAATGCATGCTTGCACGCACGTGTGCGCGCGGGCACGTGCTCACACACACCTTGAGTATTAAGAAAATTAAACCACGCTAGAATTAATCCCAGAAGTGAGTGACGACCACAAGTCTCTTCCTAGGGGCAGGAAGCAGGGACCAAGGACTCAATGTAGCTCAAACAAAAGTCACAACATTATGGGTCATAACTGAGCCCGGGTTCAAACCAATGCCTCCACCTGAGCTATGCTGCTCCTAGGAAGTTATTTAAGCACGCCTGCTGTGCCAGCACTCAGGAGACAGAAGCAGAGGAATCAGAATTTCAAGCTCATCCTCCACCACACAGTGAGATAGATAGAAGCTAACCTGGGATGTGCAGACACCGTCTCCAAAACGAAAAAGAAATATTTTGGACAAAAAAATGCACAGTAACGGATGAAAACAAAACAAAAACAAACAAACAAAAACTCAACCAATACAAACAGAAGAAATAAAAAGCTAAGGCCACTCAACCTAAAGTCTCCAGTACTCTATGTGAATAAAGAAAATAATCGGATGAATGACAGCTGGAGCAGGAACAGAAATGAAAACAGTTCAACAACTGGAACGTTTGCAGGTTTACAGTTTATTGGGAAGCTCCTGATCACAGTCTGAACAGGAGAGTCCTCCGCAGGTGTGGGTCTCAGGTCCTGGTGAACTGGAAGCCCCTGCGCAAGGGACGTCCCTCCCTTCGCCCATCTTTACCCGCAACATAAAGCACCAGAAAAGCGTGTCTTCTGCTGGAAAATTCTGACTGGCTCGCCCTGAGCTGCCTCAGCAGTAACCCTCGCAGGTGGCTTCAGAGCCACGGCACCTCGCAGGGTCCATCAAGTGCCTTTAGGACACAGCCCTCCGCCCTGTTATATGGAAGGACAATGCAGTGTAACCATGGCAACACAGCATTGGAGTTTTATTTTTCTCTCGGAAGCCAAGAGCTGACTTTTGTGATTCAATTTCATCTATACTGTGCCATTCAGGGTTGAGATTTATTTATTTATTTACTCACTCAGAGTGGAGGAAAAAATAAGCATTTAAGTGAAAAGAATAAAAGGAAGGTTTTTTTTTTTTTTTTTGAAAATCCAGTGATTTTTCTGCATCATGACAAAGAAAGCTATGTTTGATCTCTTCGGCTACTGGGTCCCGGCCACAGGGAATTGGCCTGAAGTGACCTTGTGAGATGGGGGCAAAGGGTGGAGTGGGTGTGCAATACTAACTTGCCCTTGGGCAAGAGTGATGCCACAGAGCTAGCATGGGAAAAGAGGCTGAATGCCATCTATTTCTACATTTTTTCCTCTCCCCTCCTCACGCCCGCCCCCCCAGACAGGGTTTCTCTGTGTGCCAGCCTTGGCTGTATTGGAATTCACTTTGTAGACCAAACTGGCCTTGAACTCACAAAGATCCACCTGCCTTTGCCTCCTGAGCACTGGGATTAAAGGCGTGCATCCAGGAGACCATTTCCTAAATATAACCCCAGTAGCACAGACACTGAGAGAAACAATTCATAAATGGGACCTCCTGAAACGGAAAAGCTTCTGTAAAAGCAAAGGATACAATCAACAAGGCAAAACATCAGTCTACAGAATGGGAAAAGATTTTCACCAACCCCACATCAGACAGAGGTCTGATCTCCAAAATATACAAAGAACTCAAGAAATTGGTCATCAAAAGAACAAATAACCCAATTTAAAAAATAGAGTACACACCTCTCAACAGAGGAATCTAAAATGGCTGAAAGACACTTAAGGAAATACTCAATATCCTTAGACATCAGAGAAATGCAAATCAAAACAACTCTGAGATTCCATCTTACACCTGTAAGAATGGCCAAGATCAAAATTACTGATGATAACTTATGCTGGAGAGGTTGTAGGGTAAAGGGAACACTCCTGCATTGCTGGTGGGAGTGCAAGCTGGTACAGTCCCCTTGAATATCAGTGTGGAGATTTCTCAAAAAATTAGGAAACAACCTTCCTCAAGACCCAGCAATACCACTTTTGGGTGTATATCCAAAGGATGCTCAATCATGGCACAAGGACATGTATTCAACTATGTTCATAGTAGCATTGTTTGTCATAGCCAGAACCTGGAAACAACCTAAATGCCCCTCGACCAAAGAATAGATAAAGGAAATGTGGTAATTTACATAATGGAGTACTATACACAGCAGAGAAAAATAATGACATCTTGAAATTTGCAGGCAAATGGATGGAGCTAGAAAACATCATATTGAGTGAGGTAACCCAGAAACAGAAAGACAAATATCATATGTACTCACTCATAAGTGGTTTTTAGACACAAAGCAGAGAAAACCGGCCTACAAATCACAATCCTAGAGAACCTAGACAACAATGAGGACCCTAAGCGAGATTTACATGGATCTAATCTACATGGGAAGTAGAAAAAGACAAGATCTCCTGAGTAAATTGAGAGCATGGGGGTCATGGGAGAGAGTTGAAGGGGAAGGGAGAGGCAGGGAGGGGAGCAGAGAAATATGTAGAGCTCAATAAAATCAACAACAACAACAACAAAGAGCTAGTTCTAGGATAACTTGGGGGAAAAAAAGCGTGCATCATCACAGCCCGGTGCCATCCCATTTCTAAACAGGAACCTGGCTTTGGTATAATTGGCGCTTGAACTTACACGCTTCGTGCGTGCTAGGCAAGCTCTATCACCGAGCTAGGTGGGTCCCTGCTCTTTATTGAGAAATTCTGAACTCTCCGTGTCCTCCACGCTTCTGAAACTAGAAAGACAACAGAAACAAACGCTCCGGCAGACAGCATTCTTTCTCACAAGCAGACTCTCATTATCACGCCAAAGAGACAATAATACTTTAGGGCTGACTGCACGTCAATACGACCACCATCCTAGCCAATGTACAACTCCACTTTTATCAGCCATTTCCATGTATAAAGACTGGACTGTGATGGTCCTGGAAGGAGTGATGTTGTTCTAAAGCAAGACAACATCTGTGTTCATCTCATCGGTGATCCCACAACTGACACAACTGGAATTTCCCCCAGAACTCTGGGAAAGGCTGAGACCTGGTATCAACCACAGGAGGAACATGTGATCCAGAAAAAAAGAGTTCACATTTTAACAACTGACTGGGCCACCCTGCAAACAGGACAAACAGGCCAAGACAATGATGGCCCAGTGGTGGGCGGAGCCACATTTGGACCAGCACTACTTCACTATACATACCTCTTGTCCTCTACTTAACCCTGACATGATGACACCCCCTAACCGCACTTGGGAGTCATTACCTTCCCAAAATGTGGACACACTGAATCAACCTCCTTGATCTGCTGACTGGGGACAAGTGGCCCTGTCTGCCTTGTGAGGGCTGCCAGGGCCCAGGCTCGGACCCTCAAGTTCAGTAATGACAGGAGACGCACCAGGCTTCCTTGCTTCCTTGCCATAAGCACCCCTTAGAGTATGGACTTAAACCTGGGAGCAAACTCCTTGATAGTTGGGCCACAGCAGGCCACCTCACTAAGGCCTGCAGCAATTATACGTGTGGATCCAAGATAATCAGTCAGCAAATCAAGTTGATTTGGGGCTGTTTTAATGTCTTAATCGCTGACCTGAATAAGAGGTTAAATTGTTTGTGATGATTCTCTTTGAATGGGGTGATATTGAAGCTATTTTTTTTTTTTTTTTTTTTTGTTATTCCACAGGCATCAAATTCTCCATCATAAATCTTTTGGTGATTTTGAAAACTTTTTCTTTTCTTTTTTTTCTTTTTTTGCACATCGGCTGCTGTCCTAAGGAAATGTCACAGCCAGTTTGAAGCTCAAGCCCTGAGTCTGTTCCGTGGTATCACCCTCCACTCCCACCCCACAGGCAGTCAGGTCACTGAGGGAAGCTTAATGCCAGTGTCTCCTGGAGCAGTTCTGACTCTTCTGGGTCTGGGCATCACTGTCCTGCAAGCAGATTCTGGAAGCAGCCTCCTTTGGCCCCTCCTGCTGGCCACCCCAATTCAGGGAAAGCTGCCTCCTCCTGGGCTCAGAAACGCAGGGGCTTGAGATGTGCAGCAGTTAGACACCCTGAACTGGTCTCTCTCTAACCTTGGCCAACCTGCATCTTCAGTGTCTCTGATTCCTTTCCCCTGAAGCTTCCTGGGGATTTCCCTTGTTTACTTTAGATTTAGCCCAGATTTCTCAAGACAGACGTGATTGTCCTCAAATCCCCTTACAGATGCAGGAGGGTTATACTCCTGCCACGGCAATACTCCAGCATCACTCCTGGAACTCAGAGGGACCCTCTCCAAACCACTGTCTGTTCTGTTCTCTAGCTCACGTAAGTCCCCCCAAAATTCACACGCATGCGCACACACACACACTGTCTCTTTCCCCTTTATTATTATTTATTATGCATTATGCCTCATCCATCTGGCTTTCGAGTTTCACACTTCCTATGGCTCCTTACATACACTTACATTAGTAAGTGAAAGTGCCCTTTCTCCTGTCAATCAGTTTAAAAAAAATAATCAACTGGCCGGGCAATTGATCTCAGTACCCAGGGGGCAGAGGCAGGTGGATCTCTGAGTTCCAAGCCAGCCTGCTCTACAGAGTGAGTTCTAGGATGGCCAGGACTACACAGAGAAACTCTGTCTCGAAAAACGGAAACAAACAAACAAAAAACCAACAAAATGAATTATCAGACCTTCAGGAGAAAAGTGTGACCTTCCCTGAAGCTTCCAATACCCAACCCTAGCAGGTGTGCAAATCAATATACCCCGCAGAAATCAAAGGGTGGGGGCTGGCAAGATGGCTCAGCAGGCACTTGCTACCAAGCCTGATGACCTGAGTTCAAGCCCTGGGAGCCACATGGTAGTAGGAAAGAGGCAATCCCTACAAAGTTGTCTCTTAACCTCACATATGCCTCACGGCACATGACACCCCCCCCCCAATAAATAAAGTTAAAAAAAATCAAAGCAAAAGAACGGTGGTATATATCTCAAGAGGTTAAGAAGCTGAAGGAATACCACAAGTTCAAGGCCAGCCTGCCTACACAGAGAGACCCTGCCCCCCCCCAAACAAAAAACAACAAAAACAAACAGGCAATGAAATGTCAATTCTCTCCAGTCCAGCTCCCTTCTTCTGCATGTGAAAGAAGAAATGGGGGTGGGTGGGGGTGCTCTCATCCACAGTCATATAAGACTGCTGCCTAATCAACAGGAATACGCTTACATTATTCGGGTATATAACCAAAAGCCAATTTATTCTACATTGATTACTACAAAATGAAGCTTTTAGGAAGACAAATTCATCGTTTTCAGCCAAATTAGAATGTAAGATAAAATACGAATGTTTATCAGCATGAAAGAGACCCCTAAGAGGTAAGTACAGTGGCTCGTGCTTACAATCTGAGCACTTGAGAGGCCAAGGCAGAAAAACTGCTGGCTACCCTGGGCTACACCATGGGTCCCCCATCTCAAAAAAACTAAGGAAAGGGGGGAGGGAAGGAGAGAGGGACCTTTCCTGCTGCTTTTATCTTACGTTGAGTGCACAGGGGATGTTTGGGTTTTCGGGAGGGGGTTCTGAGAGAAAAAAAACACATGTATGATGTGGAATTCCCCTCTGTATGCTATGAATATGTTTTATTGCTACTGGTTAATAATATATAAACTGCTTTCAGCCAATGGCTTAACAGAATATAGCCAGGCTGGAAAAGACATATAGAGAGAGTAGGTGGAGTCAAGGAGAGACTGGTTGCTGCAGGAGATAGATGCCGGATGCTGGATAAAAACTCACCGATAGGCTACAACCATGTGGCGATACACAGATTAATAGAAATGGGTTAATTTAAGATGTAAGAGCTAGCTAGAAATGCCAAGCAGCATTGTAATTAATAGTTTCTGTGTGAGTATTTCGGGTCTGGGTGGCCAGGAACTGAACAAGCAGTCTCCACCGACACATGTACACATGCATGCAAGCAGGCACTCACAAATGCACTCATGAACCCCTTGGATCTCACACACATATGGATGCATGATAGGTCCAAGCAAGTCTGCAAGAAGGAAAAGGGAAGAGGATAAAGGGAGTTGCAGGTTTGGGGCCAGGCTGGTGCCAAGTACCACCCCCCCACCCCCCGACTGTTTCACTAAACCACAGCCAGCCTGTAATACAGCTGTTATTACCCCAATTTACAGATGAGATGCAGTGGGCTAGAGCGTAGCTCAGAGGCAGAGCGCTTGTCTAGCATGTATGAAGCTCTAGGTTCGATCCCCAGTATCACACAAACACAACAAATGAAAAGAGGAGTCTCGTGAGGCTCAGACATAAGCACCATGAGACGGACCAAAGTGACAAACCCAAACGTTGGATCCTTGTAACATCAGTAAGCCATAAAAATACTTTTCTTAAGAGGCATGGCATTCATTTGACATTCATGGGATTGGGGTTTCCATGGAGACGGATGTGTCATAAGTAAGGGTGAGAGTAGCCCCTCAGAATGAAAAGGATAGTGGTACCCAGAAAGTTGTTAGGTAAAGTGGGGGACTGGCCGCCAACCATCCAATGTGGACAACAGTCACTGAAAGGTCCAGTAGCTACAAGAGTAGTCATCACCAGCACTCCAGGGGACAGCACATTGTGACCACAGAACAGAATGGGGACAACCTTGGAAGTGACTTCAAATGTGGCCCTCTACTTTCTGTAACTTCTGAGCCAAGCTCGCTGACCCTGTCATCCTGAGGACACAGGGACTCTGAAGGTGCTGCCAGGAGGATGTGACAGGTGATCTCTCCATGCAGACACAGGAGGCAAAGGTGTCTCAGAAACAGCCCTGGGCGACTTGGCTTGAGAAGTGGGACTCGAGAACCGCGGATGGGCCTCAGCGCTTCAGACACTGCTGCCCATTAGAGTTCCCTCTAACTATGGAAATGAGAGACCATCCCGCAGTGCAGAGACTGACACACAGTTACATGCTCAACAAAGACACCCAAGAATGGGATGAATGAATAAAGGGAGGAAGGGATGGTAAAGAAACAAGCATCCAAAACGCTCTGACTAGACTGAGAAAGGAAGGCCTTCTTCCTGGAGCTTGGAGGGTGGAGACAGAGAATGGGAGGACAGACATCAGCTGGCTACAAAAGCCTGGAACTCCAGCTCCAAGAGTTCCAACACACAACATCCTCTTCTGACCTCCAGGGCCCAACAATCTCTCTCTCTCTCTCTCTCTCTCTCTCTCTCTCTCTCTCTCTCTCTCTCTCTCTCACACACACACACACACACACACACACACACACACACTCACAAATAAAAATAAAGAAAAATCATGAAAAATGTCACAAATAAAGGAGCGCCCCCATCGGCTCTATTATATTGTAATATAGCAGTGAATTGAGCTTATAGTGTATAATACGGCAGGCTTGCGGGGTGTGTTTCTGTGCTTCTGACTTGGACCTCAAACTAACTTCACACAAAGAATGAAGATGCACTGCTGTTTGAAGAACCTTTCCTTTCACGAATGTGGCAGCCACGTGCACTGAAATGCCAGCAATTAATATCTCAGCCTTCTGAGCAACTATGGATTCAACACGATGCTTTACAGAAAAAAAAAAATCTCTCTCACCTCTACTCTCTCAGCAGATGCAGCTTCCCTTCAGTCGGCTTAGGACAGAAAGCCCTAGGAATTGAGGTCCCTTCAGTACCTGCACCTGCACCCACCCAGTCAAACAGGGGAGGGGGCGGTGACGACTATTTTTTACAAGCAGAGTGTACGCAATTAATTTTTATTTACACATTCCATAAAAACAGTTAAATGCAGCCAACCCATCTCATCAAATGTTATAGCCCACCATGACAAAACTCCCATGACGACAAGGACATGGGTCATTTAGCTCTAATATAAATGCAACCATAAAGCAATCAAATTGGCACAAACTTCTTCAAGGCTCCCATTAATTCGTTCTAATTAAGAAAAGAAACACAATTTAAATCTTAGAAAAACTCTTAAGATACACCAGGATGCCAGGTCGCGTCTCTGCTGCCTGGTTCCCAGGCATCTGCTACAAATATTAGCAACATTGTAACAACAGAAGATGTCTGCAGACAGCACTTCCTGCGAGGAAGACATAAAGCATTCTGGGCGTATCTTCTGAACAGATGTTTCAATCTCTGAAATCCAGGATTCAGCAAAGCCGCCAGGATGAAACACAACAGAGAAATATGTTGCCTTTGATATGTTTGTATTTGTAACAGCCCCTCAAGGCCATTCTATTCCAACTGATTACTCCTTCAACAAGGGCTGTCACTACACAGATTTTTAAGAGTCTGAGAGTACAGTCGTTTGAAATGGAAAGAGTCCCACAGAGGCTGTGTGGGAGTACTCAATGCACACACTTACAGGTAGAACACTAACAATTTCTCGGCTGAATTTTCTGCCTGTGTGCACGATGTCCTAAGTCATCACCGCTAGTCAGCTAGTCACTGGCCAGCTGGGTGGGGACTGAAAGCACTCACTGTCGCCCAAGCCTGACCGGGGCTCTCTTGATAAGGAGACAATGACTTCCTGACTAGGACCTGGATCCTAAGCACTGCAGGGAGGATGCTTCACTGCAGGGAAGACATAAACTTCTATATGCTCCTTACAACGCCCAACAACAAACCAATGTGTAATTGGACCAACCCAGTTTGGGGAACCAATGAGTCTAGGGCTTACTTACAGAGTACAGGGAACCCTCAGGCAGCCACGCCACTCCGCATGGATGCTGACTTCCTCATCCATAGCTGCAGAGAGGGAGTTCCCTTTTAGTTCCGTCTTACGTTAACCCTCCACAGTTCGTGCGTCTTAACATCTTCAGAGACCACATGACCACATGCAGTTATGGCAGAATTACATACAAAGGGCCAAGAGGTGCAGGAGGGAGTGGCCAAAGTCTCAGGTGAGGTGGTCCAGTGATGCTTCTCCGCCTCCTTCTGAGAGAATGCCAGGGCATTAACAAGCCTATTGCAGGGGTCTCTTGATAAAGACAACGGCTGTTCTACAGAGAAGATACGGTTCCACATCTCTCCACCTCCCTCTTTCTCCCATCCTTATGTTCTTTCCTCCCTATTATGTGTGCGTTTCCTAAGCCTCAGAGGAGGACAAAGATGCCTGACTATTCTCTTCCAGGCCTTGCCACATCAACAACGGTCATTTGATCTCAGGAGTTTGGCTTGTTATCAATCTCTGGAGAGACTCCCTGTGAAAAGCAGCTTCCCAAGCCAAGGCTAACAGCAATAAACAAACATTTAGAAGATAATTTGACAGACACATCACATTCATTTAACAAAACAATAGTAATTGCTTCCCCATTGGGATCTATGGCCTTCTTGAGCCGTGAGTTTTATACTGAGCTCACAGTAACAGATGTGACTTTTCCCCTTTGGAGGGGGCCCTAAATTTAACCAGGAAATGACTTACATCCCTAACACTCTATGCCACTATTGTAGCAGCTGGCAGGCCCAGACTGGTTTTCCCAGGCTCTACAACCAAAGCATGAGAAGCTGTCAACAACTCTCATCCGTGCTCATTTACAGATCAGAGCTGGGGGCTGACTTATGGGAGCACAGGGAAAACTCAGCCTTACCTGAGAGTCTCACCCCCAGCATGGATGATGACTTTCTCATAAAAGGAGACTTCTTCGGTCTGTATATCCCCAAATCTCATGAGTCAAGAGCTATTAGGGCATGATTATATGCAAATGGTGTAAGTGGGAGGGGCCACAATCTCAGGTGGCAGTCCTCCAGGGACTCTCCCCAGCCTTCCAGATAGCGGGGAACGCCAACAGTCAACAAGCCCATTTTTAGGGGTCACTTGTATATACATAGTCACTGCTGCTCTGGTGGTAGCATTCTCAGAGGGTAGCATTCTACCAATCTCTTTATGGCAAAGAAGTGAAAAAGATTCACACACAATTTTTCACCGGTAAGCTGTCACCTGAAAGGTTTACAGGAGGCTTTGATTTCAGAGAATTTAAAAATGGAGGTGAGTTGAAGCTGGGGGGATGGTTGTGACTAGATGAGAACTAATATGACCCACAAGTGGGCAGTGGGCAGAGACTGAGGACACTTGGAACCCTCAGTCCTAAATGGGACATCTCCATCTAACCCCTCCCCTCAGGGAACCACATGGAAAGACTGAGAGCCAGAGGGGATGGAGAATACCAAGGATAGACACAGCAGGGCCTACACACGCAGGAACTCACAGAGACTGTGGCAGCATGCACAGGGCCCACACAGGTCCAAACAGGATGGGATCTCAGCACGGAGAAGGAGAAGTGGGCATAAGCTCCCATCCCCAACCAAGAAGCTATTTCGAATTCACAACCTCTCTCAAAGGAAAAATTGGTTTCTCATTAAAAAGTTAAAGTCTCACTGGATATTCGAACCACACCTAAGAGCAGACCCCATGCCCAGCAGCAGATGGCCAACACAAAATGAATTCAAAGGTATTTCTGGACATATTTTTGTCTTGTATTCTTTGTTTGGTTCCCCACCCACGTGTCTTTTTCTTGTATATTATAGTTTCCAATTCTGAGTTTTTATGGTTTTTTTTTTTTTTTTGGTGTGTGTCTATCTGTCTTACTAGTTTTGCATTTTTTCCTTTGGTTTGCTTATTAGTTTCTTTTGTTTTATCCCTGCTTGCCTTTTTTATTTGCTTGTTTGTTTTGCTGAGAAAGAGGCCAGGTGGTGGTGGTGGTGGTGGTGGTGGTGGTGGTGGTGGTGGTGGTGGTGGTGGTGGTGGCACACACCTTTAATCCCAGCACTTGGGAGACAGGGGTAAGCAAATCTCTGTGAGTTTGAGGCCAGCCTGGGCTACAGAGTGAGTTCCGGGACAGCCAAGGCTACACAACGAAGTCCTGTCTTGAAAAATCGAGGAACTGAAAGAGTGAGAAGGTAGGGAGGGGAAACTGTCATCAAAATATAGTTTATGAAAATAACCTTATTTTCAATTAAAAAAAATAAAGGTGCTTGCTGCGCTCCTAGAGGAGTGAGGTTTAATTCTACCAGCACCCACACTGGGTGGCTCCCAGCTACCTGTAACTCCAGCTCCAGGGGATCCAACGCCCTCTTCTGGCCTCTACAGCCACCTGCAGTCAGGTGCGCATATTCACTGATACATATAACTATATCTACAGCTATAGCTATCTACTCATATATCTAGATGTAATAAAGATAAAAATAAAATCATAAAGAAGTTGGGGTGAATTATCTGGGGTATCATATCTGCGTTCAGGGTGAGGCTTGACTTTTGAAAAGAAATCACCACAGTAGCAGAGGTATAGTACACACACACACACACACACACTTTAAAAAATAAAATTAAAGTATTTAAAAAAAAAAACCAAATGCATTACAACCGAAAGGAAGGAAGGCAAAATCCAGCGTGGGTACATTTTCTGAACGAGCCATTAACAGCTAGCCATAGTTTACACCTGCCAGCACTCCAGAGGAGGAAGCCAGAGGAGGAGCCAGAGGCAAGGCTCTGCTGATAGCAAGTTCAAGGCTAGCAAGGACTACTTGAGACCCTGTCTCCAAAGAACAAGAACAGAACAACAAAGGAAAGCATGGCTTAAAGTGCTGCCATCACGGAGCCAGCGCCCAGCCTCTCAGGATGGCGTGTGCAGGCTGCTCGGGAATGTGGTACACACCACATTTCAGTGCCGCGCACCTGGTGTGGGGCCTCAGCGCCTGCATGGTCTCAGAGCTTCCAAAGTGGACCAGTTCTGCAGGTCTGTGAGACCCCTGAGTGAAGAGGGATTAGAGGATGGAAAGCATTTGTTGTGGAGCAAATGTGACTGTCCAGCTGATGACACTGGGGAGGAAATGCTGCTGCCAGTGAACCCACAGACCAACCTCGGAGGGGGTCAAAGCTCACTCACACAGTCTTTCTCCTCCCAATTCCTGTTTCCCACTTTCAAGATGCAACTGCAGAATTGAGATGAGCTCCTTGCTCCCATTCCCAGACTCAGTGGATGGTTTTTCCAGAACAGACTCACAGCGGGCTGTGTGAACAGGCTTTGCATGTGGGCACATAATTAAATTGACGGCAAGTAACAATTATTTACATTTAAGTCTCTCTCTCTCCAACAAGAATTTCTGCAGTTTTTAATGACAAACTTTTTAAGTAGCTATGGCTTAGCATATGTAATTGTGCAGTAAGCTTTAAACTAGCGTCTCGAGGGTGGAATCCATTAGGCAACTCAAGTACGTGATCCTCATAAATCTATTAAAAAGCTGGTTCACTCCTGCTGCATCTCAGGGAGCCTGATCTGCCAACTCCTGTCTGATCACAGTGAAGAAAGTGAGAACGATATTCAAGCCACGTATATAAGGGAGTCTAACCAAGATCAAGGTAGAGCGCGAGCTAATTTAAATAAACATTTGCTCAATACGAAGGCTGAGCAAACAGGTGGTAGAAAGTGCTAAAAGTACAATTTCCTTCATTTTAAAAAAAAGATAAAAATCAGAGGCTGAAGAAATGACCCAGTGGCTAAGTACAAAAACCTGAGTTCTGCTCCCCAGCACCCACACTAAAATATCAAGTGTGACAGGGTCTCCTGCACCCCTAATGCTGTGGTTGGGGTCTGAGACAAGAGCGGCTTCAGCTTGGCTGGTTACCAGCCCTTCAGCAAGAGACTGGCTCACGGGATTAAGGCAGAGTCCAATAGAGAAGGCCAGCCCACGGCTTCTGCACCTCTACACATGTGTACACATACACGCACGGCACACAGAAACCCAAACCAAGCAAGGGACTGGCACGGTATAGGGGGCAAAGCACCGACGACCTGAGATAGATCCCAGAACCCACACAGAGCTAGGAAAGGAGTCGGTTCTGCACAGTTGTCCTTTGACCTCCACATACGCACCAGGGCATGGAAGCGCTTGTGTGTGCCCTCAGAAGGCACCACAAGTCCATCGCAGGGCAAAGGCACCCTGAGGTTCACAAATTCCTGATGTAAAAAAGGAATCGTTTTCCCTCTCTCAGAATGGAAAAGACAAGCAGTCAGGCGGCTCAACTGCGCATCAGGGGCAAGCGACAAGGATCAATATACCCCTCCACAATGAAGGCTTTTCCTCCAGTAAAATCTGGTACCGTGTGGATGGATGCTGAGAGACAGTCCCAAAGCTGCCACAGGACTGGCCACGGTTCATCTTTGATTCTTGTGTAACATATCAGAGCATGGCAAGAGCAGGTGCAAGGTGGGCTCTTTGAAAGTAAAACCCACAGTGAGTATTTTCCAACTGACAGTAACTCTGGGTTTCCTTTTCCTTTTCCTTGAGACAGGGTTTCACACTATACCCTAGGCTGTCCCAGACCACGAACTCAATATTTAGCCCCTGCTGGCCTCAAACTCTTAGCAATCCTCCTGCCTCCATCTCCTAAGTGTGGGGTTTACAGACATGAGCCACCAAGCCTAGTTTTTTGCTCTGACATTATAATCAATGTGAGCTCACAAGTCACATACACAACACATGAGGGATGAGAGGAGAATACACACCCAGCAGATGCTCAAGTTTGCTGCCTCCATATATATATGGATATACCACAGCTCATTAGAAACCTGCATTAATCTCCTCTGGGTCAAAAGAGTGCTCTGCATAGGAAAAACTGATCATGCCCAGGATAGCTGTAAGTATAAATCTTTCTGGAAAAAGTCACCAGAGTGTACCACTACTCATTGGAAAGCTAATTATTAGGAGATAGATCATGTATTTCTTGTGGTAAACAAAGAGCCTTCCTGCACGAGTTAAAGCCACTGATAACATTTTAATTCCATCCACAGAGAAAACTACAGACATAATACATCACTACTCACACACTCCAGCACTTTAATAGAAACAACTCTGACGTCTTAGAGACCTCAGCTGGAGGCAGGGGACTCTAAATATACCTTGGATTCTAGTGCATGCCTCCTAAGGAAGGTAGGGTGATGGGGAGTGTTATTTTATGGTGTGTTACTTTGTTTATGCTGTGGAACATTTGTTTAAGGATGTAAAAATGGGCTGCTTTTGTTTATGCTGCATTTGTTTAACTCTGTGAAGCTGTGCTACTTTGCCTTTTGAAAGCAACCGATGGTCTAATAAAGAGCTGAATGGCCAATAGTGAGGCAGGAGCAAGGACAGGTGGGGATGGCAGGCAGAGAGAATAAACAGATGGAGAAAGGAGGAAGAAAAGGAGCAAGAGAACAAGGGGAGGAGAACCTCAGGGGCCAGCCACCCAGCCAGCCATGGAATAAGAGTGAAAGTAAGATATTCAGAAGAAAAGGAAAAAGCCCAGGGGCAAAAGGTTGTTGGGATAATTTAAGAAAAGCTGGCAAGAAACAACCCCAAGCTAAGGCCAGGCATTCATAACTAAGAATAAGTCTCTGTGTGTGATTTATCTGGGAGCTGGGTGATGAGTCCCCCCAAAAGCTAAAAGAGTAAAGAGTAACAAGCAACCAACTACAGTAGGGTAAGAAAAGACAACGCGCTTGGAAGCACACCCACGGACTGACCACCTGGACGCCAGTGCTCCAATCTCCCAGATTTGTGGGAACCTTGACAAAAAGCATATGAACTTCCCTCCTTAGAAAATTCACACACACACACACACAAACATGTCACTTTGCAACTGTAAAAAGCGAGCCTTTCATGCCAAAAGAAGGAGGAGTTTGAGCGCCGAAATGAGACTGAGCTGAAAGGCTGAAGTTCACAGCCGTTGGACTTTGATACTGATAATTACAACGGCTTTTATAGTCCACTGTCATGATATATTTCCTGCAAAATGCCTTCACAAGTTTACTCTGGCCAGCTCTCCTCCCAGCCTTGCACTAAAACAAATCACTAATTACAATCCGTTTACTGGCCATTCATAACTCAAGAGTCTAGGAAGAATGAAAAAGGAGTGACCCCAATAGTTCCTGGGGATAGAGTCTGGAGGGGGGGGACAGTCTGCAGCTACAATACTAATTGTTTCCCTTCATCTTCCTTTGAAATCCTTTTTCAAATGTAAATTACATCTGGCAGAGGCCCCCACAGTGGCGTATAGGCTCGTCTCTCTTGGGCTCAGTAAACATAAAATTGAAAATCTTTGCTTCCTCACTTCAAATACAAGAAAAGCCAAGAGCAAGCTGACTCAGTTCCTACAAGTGAGAGGGGATTTGAATGAATCGGAAGGCAAACGTTTGTGTTTGGTTAGAGAGACAGGAGATTAAAAATAACAACCGCCGAAATACGTGTGCTGTGATAAAGTGATCCGTTAGCGACTAAGCAAATAAAGCACCGTGATTATGGCTCTCACTGGCCAAATTTACTTTCTGATACTAACGGGCAGACAGCAGACCCTGCATACAGTCCTTTCCTATGTGCCACCTGCTGGAGGAGTGCCATGGAATTTTATACCTTTATTTATTAATATATACAAACACACATGTGCGTTTGTGTGTGCGTGCACATGTGTGTGCAGTTGCCTGCAGAGGCCAGAGAGGGTGTTGGATTTCCTGGAGCTGGAGTTATAGGTGGTTAACCATAAGCCACCTCATGTGTGTGCTGGGAACTGAACTTAGGTCCTCTGGAAGAGCAGCAAGTGCTCTTAGTTGCTGAGCATATCCCTAGCCCCAAGCTCCTGCAGAAATTTAACAATGCTTTGTTTATTCCATCATTGGGAACCTGAAAAAGTACAATGCAAAAACTACCTCAATCTTGGGAATCTGCTAATATTTACCTAGCAGTTCTCAAATATGCTTTTTCCTTTTTGTGTTCTTGAGACAAGGGCTCACTTGACAGCCCAGGCTGGCCTTGAACTCACAGCAATCCTGCCTCTATCTCCTGCTCAAATCAAGAAAAAAAAAAAAAAAAAAAAAAAAAGAAAAAAGAAACAAAAAACCCAATAACAAAAAAACAAATGTAATATCAAAACACATAAAAATACTTAAAAATAATCCTAGCAACCCACAGAGAGAACACTGAATTTCTAAAACTTTTAAATTGCTTATCATTGGGGCTGAAGAGATGGTTCAGTTAATGGTTTGAACTGTCCTTACAGAGGACCCAAGTTCTGTTCCCATGTTGGGCAGAACTCCAACTCCAGGGGATCCAAGTTTGGCCTCTGTGAACACTCACACTCACATGGACATAAAAAGAAGAACTTTTGGAAGAAATGCTTGCCTGTAAATGACTAAACCCCAAGGAGTTTATCCTCTGTCGCATCTGGCCAAACATCCACTTCTTTATATGAGAGCGGGGAAGAAGACTCCAATAGTAAAGCTGCTCACCCCAGATCCTCAATCAGCGGACAAGCCAGGACTAGAACCAGGACTTGGTTGTTACCTGTTTTTATTCAAACTTAACAGTGAATCTACAGTATAAATCATTCACTGGGCAATCTGCTTGCTTTTGCTTTTGAAGCATTTAGCCCAATCACCGAAAAGGCAAAGTTTCCCGCGGACCCTTCTGCCCTTAGCCCAGGGCATGCATGTCTGGCTAAATTATACACGCAAGTAAAACCTTCCCTTTAATTTCCACAAATATACTTGAACAAATGTTTTTCTTGAACACATGCAGCATGCGTTCACTAAGTTATATGCAATGCATAAAGAATCCATCCTGGTCAAATGTTGTCTTGTTTCAGTACACTGAGTGGTGTAATCATTATGGTTTGGCTGTTTGGCTAACAGAACATGGGCAACCATGAATTTGTTTGCTTGTTGTATGGGGATGGTGGTGTTAGAGTTGGTCGGTTTGCAGTAGTCTCATCCAGTAGCTAGACTGGCCTTGAACTCACAAAATCCTCCTGTATCAGCCTCCCGAATGCTGGGATCCCTCGGCTCAGCCGCTGTTGATTAAACCAAAGGTGCTGGCGGCATCGTAAGTACCTGTCAGTCCCTCTCTTGAGACTCTGACTCTTCCCAAAGTCCCCAGGTCAGCCTGGAGAACTCAGTGCAGTTGCTTCCCTACATTAACCTAAAAGGTTAATTTACACCACTTTGCTGCTCAGCATCCTCATTGCTGCCGACATCCTAGCAAACTCATCAGCCACTCCTCTTTTATATTTAATGATAATGCTACTGATAGAGACTGCTGTCCTCATGAGCAGATTTACCTAATCTCCATATTTTCCAGATCCTAATTAACCTCAGTGTGCTAAGTTTCTTCACACTGCCTTAAGGGCAGGGGTCAGCAGAGCAAGCTAATTCAGGTTGCCAGCGCCGGGCTCTGCTCCAAACACTTGAGCATTGAAACCCATCTAACCTTTGCACCATGTGCACATCTTCACTGACAAATGAGGAAACTGAGGCTTGGTGAGGCCAGGCAACCTGCGCAGCGCCACACAGTAAAATGTCGATCTTGAGCATACACAATTTGGTGCCCGTCTCTGCTTTCCCCGCTGTTTAGGTGAAAGCTGCCACCTTTAAGACAGATCCACAGTGAAGACAAATAATTAATAATAATAATAATAATAATAAGTGTGTACATACTTCAGAGCCTCACTCCTGTGCGGGAGGGTGACAGAGAGGCCACCTCTTTACAAATTAAGTAGGAAAAAGTGTTACCTGTTTTCTACTTTGCCCCTAACCTTGAAAGAACAGCCAAGATGGGAATAAGAAATCTACAGCGTGGTTCCAATACGCAAAAACCGTAGCATCCTAATGAGGAAGGCAAGCGACCCCGGTATAATAGAGAGAAAGCAGTATCTGTCATAGCAGTGTAGCCAGCATGTGTGCAGAATAGTCCATACGACCACAGGGAAGGGATAGTGCCCACCCTCTTCAACGTCATCGCGGAAGTTCAATACCACAGCAGCTTCAAGCGCACATTCGAAAAGCCCCAAGAGCACAGTCCTAGGTTGAGGGCCCACCTCCCTCTAGAAAACATTCTCAGGAGGCTTTTCCAATGGCGAAATGTCTCTCAAAGCTGTTAGCAAATCCTGCTACTGAGCCCTCTGTCCAGGAACCCAATACACAGAGAGGACACAGAACGCTCTTCGTGTAACAGACACTGCCCTGGGCAGAACTGTGGCTTCTGTAGTTACACTTCACCCTCTCCCGTGGCGAAAGTCAACCAGAGCATCGTCACCAGACACACTCATCCACTGATACTTGTCTGTCTCTGGTGACAGTCACTTCATCTGCTATGGCTTCAGGACCATCAAGCCAACCCAAGTCCTCCAGCTCCTGATGGGGCCTATTTCCAAAACCTCTGAATTTTTTTTTTCTCTGCTCTTGCATTCCTTTCTGCAGAAGTGCTTGTTCCAAAGCCTTTTAAGAACATCCATATTTGGGGGAGAGATGGCTCATCAGCTGAGCATACATTACAGCCCTTTCAGAGGACTGGTGTTCAGTCCCTAGCACCCACAATGAGCAGCTCACAACTGCCTGTAACTCTGGTTCCAGGAGAATTTGACACCTCTTCTGGCCACTGCAGGTATGTGCACATAACCTGTACGCACAAACTCCTATACACACAAACCCCATAGGCACAAACCCCTATACATACAAATACTATTTTTAAAAATTTAAAGAATATCTATACTGGGAGGCAGCAAGATGGCTCAGTGGGCCAAAGGGCCTGCTACTCAGTCCAACAGCCTGCGTTGGTTCCTCCAGGTCTCACATGGAGAAAGTAGAGAGCTAACTACAGCAAGCCGCCCTCTGACCTCCTCATGCTATATCCCCCTCCAAGAAAAGAGAAACTTAATGTCAAAAAGAAGAATGTCTATACTTGTACAGTGTCCCAGGAAGCATACATCCAACTATATATATCTACTTTTTAAAAACCTAGATATTATGAGAGCTTTGAGTATCTGAAGTTGTTAAATAAAACACCTATAAATATCCAAATACATAGTTGTTGCTTATAACATCAGCTCACAAGCTATAAATAGTAAAGTATTTTCTATAAATACAGAACAGCTGTTATTTGAATTTTGAAAGGCAAGGACTACATTTGGGTACTCTAATAATACTTGTTTTTTAAAAATCAACTATTCCATTCCTTTAGCTTTTTTTTGAATATATAATGAAATGATCCCAATGAATTTCTCTTGTGCAATTTATTCTATTTTAATTTCAATTATTCTATCTCATCATTACATTATCAAGGTTCTTTTTTAATCCCCCTAAACACTAAACTTGTTTTAACCTATTATTGATGCTCTTCAATATATTCAATATATAATTTTAAAAATCCAGTTATATTATAACATTATGTAAACAATGCTAACATTTCTGTGTCAGTTATATATAAATTTTAAAAATTATGCCCAGGCACAGTAATATATGCCTGTAACACCAGAATTTTGGATTCAGGAATTAAAAGTCATCATCGGCCTCATAGAAAATTGAAAGCCAGCTTAGCCTTCATGTCACACTGTTTAAGACAAATACATAAAAAATAAAAATTTACTGTCTGTGAGCAGGCTTTCCCAGATCTTTTACAGATCACTATACAAACAAAATAAGGACCCAGAGCAATGGCTCTGAGGTTAACGGCTTGCCACTCTTTCAGAGGACCTGAGTTCAGTTTCCAGCACTCCCATCTGATGGCTCCCTATGCCCTGTATCTCCAGCTCCGCCCCTCCTGGTCTCCATGGGCACTGCACTCATATGCACATAAACACACATATACTCATGCACAGAAATAAGAAAATGAAACTAAAAAAATACTATAACTGCACATTTTAACAGGTCTTCGTGTCACCTCCCAAGGTCACTGTATAAGGAGCAACAAGTGTCACCATTCATTCAGTGCTGACTGGACACCTTGGTAGCAGGCATACACGGACAAGCCACATTGGCAGGCTGCCAGAGCCTCCAAAGAGTTTCCCATACTATCATTTATAGCCACACCCTTAACAAAGTCGAGCATCTTCTGCCAATCGGGAGAACTCCATCAATTGTCCTGCATTATATCTGGAGATACCACACAAAAGGTTTCATGAAATATTCAACAGCCACCAAAAATAAAATCCTCGGGATACCAGATGTTTCTCTGTATGAGCACATGAGAGTCAAGGGTTGGAAGGCAGGAGAGGAAAGAATGTATTCTTAGAAAAATAAACTGGCTAGAAACAGGCAGGCCGTGTAAACAACCCCAAACAAACCCGTCTCGACAAGGTCTGTTTAAGCAAAGAGAACAACTCTTCCAAGCTCATCACCAAGTAGGGAAGGTCACTTTTAACTGAATTTGCTAAAACCTCCTCTTAACCTAAAAACTCGTGTGAAAGTCAGAGACATCTGCAATCTGTGTCCCTACTGGATAAAAACTCTCTGCTGCCACCAACCAAGGTGCTCGCCAAAAGGGTAGGACAGCAGTTAGACATCCATGTTATGCCTTCATTTTAAGTGGCATTTGTGGCTTTTCGACCTTCAAGGGGTGAGAGACGCCAACCGGGTAGAATCTTGCAGAAAAGGTATACTCAATGACGGGGTACTGCCTTTCGAAGTTAAAACACAACCAACGAAACCAATACAGCAGTCTTAAAGAGGGAGCCATGGAAAAGCATTTCAGGTTTTGCTTTGATAGGAAACACTGATGAACCTGCCTCTGGCTCCACATGTGTGCGGACAGAGTGTAACTAGAAATAACAGTCTTGAAGTCAGTATCAATATGCCTGGCTAAGCAAAACTCCTCCCCCAATAAACAACTCTTCTTCTTCCAATAGTCTAAGTGACTTTATAAATGAGACCAGGCTAGCCGACAAATAAATGGCCTTTTTAGAGAAACAGTCTTCAACGATATTAGCTGAAGGACCATCAGTTACAGCTGGGCTGGGTATGGGGAAGTCGCCTCCCTTTCCCAAGTGGATATATTAGATTGTTATCTCTTAGCAGGACACAGGGTGGTTTTAGAGGGGCTGGAGAGATGGCTCAGCAGATAAGAGCATTTAACTGCTCTTGCAGAGGGTCTGGGTTTGGTTCCCAGCACCCACATGTCGACTCACAACCATCTACAACTCCAGTTCCAGGGGACCCAGACCCTCCTCTGGCTTCCATCAGCACCAAGCACACTGGAGCAGAGCACTTACGGACATGGACCCAAAACACTCATACCTATAAAAGAAGACTTTAAAACACTGTTTAGAGTACTGGGGATTAAACCAAGGGCTCGTGCATTATGGGCAGGTGCTCTACCACTGAGCTGCACCTTGCTTTGAGAGACAATCCCAGCTATCACTCTGAGGGACAGGCCTAGGAGAGTAAATGAAACGCTGAGCTGTACATCCATCCTAGAATAGTGGGGTAGAAAAAGCAACGGGAAAGTGATGGAAGCTGAGCGGCACTGACATCACTGTCAAGGGATCCATTCAGAGGACATAATCCATAATCCAAAATCTGAAATACGCCAAAAAACCCAAACCCCTTTCCCTTTGTTCTTTTCACACTAGGGATCAAAACCCTAGGAAACCCTGTGAACACAAAGCACCTGGTCCACAATTGACTGCACCTCCAGCTTCAAGCATCTGACTTTATGGGGTATAAACCACGTTCCGAAAGCACACACATGGCTGGAGCTGGACCTCAGGTGTGTATAGTGCTTGCCTCATACAGATGAAGCCCTGAGTTCAACCCCTCCTGCTGCCAAATGCAGGCACATAAAAACACCGTAGGCCCAGGCGTGATGGCACATGTCTTCAATCCCAGCACTCACGGGGCAGAAGCAAGAGAATCCTTGAGACTGCTCTGGTCTATACAGAGTTTCAACTCTGTACAGCTGCTACACAATGAAACTCTGTCTTTAAAAAAAAAAGTATAAAATTGCCTTGTGGGTATGTGTATAAGATATATGTGAACATATATGAGCTTTGTATTTAGATATGGCTCCCACTCCTATTTTATTTTGTATACAAGCAAACATCCAAAGGTGTGAAAAAAAATCCAAATTCTGAAACACATCTAGTGTGGAAACAGTGTGCACCTGGCAATTAAGAAAGTTCAATGGGTCCACTGGAAAGTTCCTCCTTCTTTTGTGGGAACTAGATACTCATCTGTCTTAGACGGTGAACAAACGGCACTGAACTGGAGAACAGGTTTCAAATAGCCACCAAAAGCCACGTTTTTTTTTTCCTAGAAATGCTGAGACTTTAGGAGAAGCAGCACATCTAGAGAGAAAGGCAGCAGGTGAGGGGGTAGCCAGTGACTCTACCTGATGAGATGAGCGAGGCCAGGACGAGGCGTCAAGGGCTGTGTCTGGGGATGGGTGGAGTAGGACACTCCACAGCACGTGGACACACACCCAGCCCTGAGAACAACCATGCTTGGGAAGGGGTGGACTGCAGGCCTGCTTCAGTCTGTGTGTGTGCTCCAGGGATTCTGCCTGGTAAATTCCCATGATCCTCTCCTCCTCCTTTTCACTTTCCTCTGGGCTTCCATACATTAGAAGAAAAACACAGCCAACCCTACAGCTGTCCACTCAACTGGAGTCATACACCCCTGCTCGACTCATGCTGGATTTCTTCCACTAGTTTTGGCTTCTTAATGACAACGTAATTAATGGGACGGGGCTTATTTTATCTGCCAGCCCCAAGGCTTCTTGTGTGGGTGCTGTTGATTTGATTATTTAAATTCTAGATCTCTCTGTCCCTTTACCTGCTACCCTGCTAACAGGCAGAAAGACTATCTTTATCCCACAGAGTTTAATTACATAACCAGGAAATCTAGATAACAGAGAACTTGCTTCTTGTGACAAGCTGAGACCAAAGAGAAATAGGAAGGAGCTGGGCATGATGGTGGAATCTCAGCATTTGGGAGGTAAAGGCAGGAGAGTCAGGAGTTCAAGGCCAGCTTGATATACAAAATGAGTTCCAGGACAGTTTGGGATATGTGAGACCCTGTCCAAAAAAGGATGCAGGGAGGGAAAATGAAATAAAGAAAAAGTTGTTTGAGGCTGGAATGAAGCTCAATGGAAAAGCACATCCCAGATGTTGATGTTCAGTCCCTAGCACAAGAGAGAAGATGGCAAGAGAAAGCATGAATGAGCGTAAGAGAAAGTGAGCATGCTCAAGAGAGAACGAGAGAGGAAAATGCTGTATTGAGGGCCATGAGTGGAGAAGGTTTTACATGACAGAAGGTTTACCAATGACTCACATGGGTCCCAGAAACCATCTGGCTACAAGAATGTCCAACACCTTGATGCTGGTGGTGGCTACTGGGTACAAACTCAACAAGGCTACCCTTGGATGGGTGTATTTTATCTCAAGGGTAAATTATACCTTAATAAAGTTGGGTTTAAAGCCTGTTACCCAGGACCTCATTACTCAGGGCAAGTCAGTTCCGTTAACCCTTTCATTTCATTTAATCTGCCTACATTGTAGCTGCCCCATTCTTTCTCATTTAGAACAGGAAATTTGGAAAAAAAAAAAAAAAAAGAACAGGCAAAAACACCAATGTTATTGAGCTAAGCCCAGTTTTCTAGCTTTCACAAGCTGTGATCCTTTGCTGGCCTGAAAAGGTGGCCTAATAAATGTTATCTGTGGTTCTTAAAGATAGACATCATCAACTGAGGGTGTGGCTTGCTGTCCATTAGTCTATACTTCAGAAGAGCGATCAAATAATGATAATAAAAAATAATAAATTAATGAGTGAGTCACTGGGGTAAAGTACAAGGAAGACAAGCGTATAAAAACAGTGGAGCACGTACATCATTATAAGAAATAGACTGTGGGGAAATGCTGTTGCATGGGGATACAGTGATGCTGCTATGTCAAAAGGGAAAGGCGGGCAACAAACAGAAGCAAGCAGAAATGGTACTCTAGGCGAACTCAGGGGACACTACCATCTAGCCAGCTGCATGTCTGCCTTGATCCTACCTCATCTAACTGTGTTCTAGAATCCTAAAAATCAGAAGGACATCCACCAAAGCGCTTGCGTCCTACATGGAAGACCACAGGCTTCCTAGACTTCTGG
The DNA here is from genome assembly GCF_014885135.2 of Alexandromys fortis. Classification (NCBI taxonomy): domain Eukaryota; kingdom Metazoa; phylum Chordata; class Mammalia; order Rodentia; family Cricetidae; genus Alexandromys; species Alexandromys fortis. The sequence goes on from NW_026067927.1 coordinate 28,376,373, forward strand.
ATCATGAATGAAATATTTAATTTGTAATTAAATTCTTAATTCATTATTAAGTATTTCCTCTAATACTTCTTAATGTTGTTTTGGATATATCTATAATGTTGTTTTGGACATATATATCATGCTGAATCTTCAGATACTTAGACAACAGTAGCTTGGTAATAAAGAATTGTCATTTGCACCATGTCTGGTGGTATACTCTGAGGACCCCAGTCCTTGGGAGGCCGACAGAGAGGATTATAAAATCAAGGATACTGTGGACAACTTAGTGAGACTCTGTCCAAACTTAAAAATAAATAACTGAAGAGAACTCACAGGCAGAATGCTTGTGTAGCACCCACCACCAGCTCTAGATATAATTCCTAGTACTGAAAAGAGGGGAGGGAGGGAGGGAGAAATGTTTTGACCAAGGACCATCTGCAACCTGACTCCCCAAGAACAGGGATTTCGATAATGAAAATGAAATGTGGGGAGAAAGAGCTCTTGTCTCTCACAGCATCTCCAGCAGGCCATTTCAACAGCCAGCACTTCAGCAACTTACTGAGAGAACCCAGACTCCTAATGCAGAAACTGGTTTCTGGTCTTTACAAAATTTCACATAGCTTTCACTGAGTCAAAAGTTCCATTCTCTTTTTAGCAGCAGGAGAGGGGGAAAATATTACAAGTGACTCAAAACAAAGCAATCTGACCGTGCTTCATTAGCGGGCGTTTCCAGGGTGACTCGGGATGCCTGTGATGCTAACCCCCATGCCTGACCCAGCATCAGACTGAGCCTTGCTCGTTTCTTTTAGATTTGTCTTTATGTAACAGATACACTCATTTTAGTACTAACTTTGAATTAATGTAATAACCACAAACTCAACGAATTAAAAGGTACTGATTTGGGCCCACAGAGATGGCTCAGCAGTCACGGCACCTGTTGCAAAGTCTGTCGTTTAATCCCTAGGAGCCACATGCTGTGAGCTGTCCTCTGACCTCCACAGGTGCGCCATGCATGCAAGCACCTTACCTCAGGCACATATAGACACACACATAAATAAACATAATTTTTTTTAAAAGTACTAGTTTGGTACAGGGCTAAAATTTTGTATCTACATACATGGAAAAACAGAATTGAAGCTAAAATGTGAACCATCAATGTCAACTTTGTGGAAATTCTGTATGTTTTTTCATTTCTTCTAAGGTGGTTCCACAGAGCAACTTGAGAATACATGGGAAAGAGCCTGGTGTGCTCATTCAGAGATAGTTTCTAATATCTTCTATTTCACTAAAAGAATACATATTTTGAAAAAGTAAGTTTTAGAAAAAAACATGGAGCATGGTTTGACAGTGAGCAAATCCAAAAGTTCTGAGGACAGGGAAAGGAACAGAATTAAGATGACTCTCAAGCTGGGCATGGAAGGGTATACCTGTATCCCAGCACTTAGGAGGATCAGGGGTTCAAGGTTAGTCTTGGCTATATAGTGAGGTCAAGGCCAGCCTGGGCTATATGAGACCCTGTTTCAAAAAGGAGGAGTGGGAGGAGGAGGGAGAGAAGAGGAAGGAGGAGGAAGAAGAGAAAATGAGAGGGAGAGGATGGAATGAGAGAGGAGGAAGAGGAAGAAGAGAGAGGAAGGAAAAGGGGAGGGATAAAAGGGGAAGGAGCGGGAAGAAGGGGAAGGGAAAAGGACACAGATACACACACACACACATACACACAAAGAATCTTGTGAGTCAGGCACGAGAACTTGTGCAGGAGAGGGTGACTGAGCATCTATGACATCCGCTCTAAACACGTGACGTGGCTGGCGGTTTCTACAAGAACCAGGCACAGAGTCACCTGGGTGCATCCTCCCACCTGGGAGCAGTGACTTCAAAGAATTTTTGTTCCCATCGTTCTACTGTGTCATCCCTCTGCCTCAGGGCTCCGGTTCTCATGCAGAGTAAGTCACTAAAACAGCTAACACAAGCTATCAGCACTTTAGCTGACTTGAAGTTGCAGATGACAGCACCTGGAGCAGAGGCAGCTCGCCCAAGGTGACCCAGCTTTAGCAAGGTCAAGTACCAAGAAACACACCTAGGTGGGCAACGAGTTCCTGGCTAGTGTTTTAACCCGCTTCACTAGGAGCAACAGAAAACCCTACACGTCCATCAGAACCCAGCCCGGCTCTGTGGGGGGCTGGCTCCCTGTGGTCTGAGTATTTTCTCAGAAGCAAAGTAGTCTGAGGAGAAAAGTTTGCAGAAAGGAGATGCTAACGAACGAGTGAGAGAAAACTCCAACAAGACAGAACTGTGGCTCAGGCTAAATGGCTAGCACAGCCTGACATCGATACTACCTGCAGGTGCAGAGCGACCATTTCCAGGGCTTTAAGAAAGGAGCGATGCTTCCCAGTGGTATAAATTACCACACATCAACCATGGAATGCATTAAACTGATGACAGTCGGATGAGCAAACGGTATTTTATCTTCAACCTATATTTCCTAAGGTGCCACGATTATAATGAGAACAAATGATATTAAAAACAATGTTACGCTTCCTTTCCGCCATTCTGAGGAGGCCGCTTTCTGTCTGTCTCTCTCTCCCTCTCATTCTCTCTTCCCTTCTCATTCCCTTTATTTCAATAAACTACACACTCAGAAAAAAACAAATAAAAGAAAAAAAGCACAAAGTTACTTGAGCTTAAAAAAAAAAAAAGATAGGTGCCATTCACAGGCAAATGTTAGCCGTGAGTTCCTGAAAAAGCCATCCAGGAATAATAGTAATGATGATGATAAAAACAATAATACTAGAGAACCAGAGTCATAGTTTAGAAAGAGAGAATGAACTTAGCGTGAGTGAAGCCACAACTTGATCCCCAACTCCCTAAATAACAAGGACGACGACAGAACTAGAACCATTTCATCCACGGCTTTGTCATTTGAAAAGTGCTGGAAATAAGGGAAGACAGAACCAACTCATGCTCAACCACCCAGAAAAGACAGGAAACCACATTTGTCCTGGGAAGAGAGAAACAGTCAAAGACTTCGTAATGAAGACTGTAGGTGCCAGGAGCCACCTGCTTTCTCATCTCCACGGTCACAAAGCACCTCAGCATCCAAGCTGCCAGGACCACCACTTCCCAGCAAGTTTGACTTCCCAGAGCTCTCACTGTGGTTCCTGCTCTGGCTGGCCAGCTGCAGGCTTCTGCCCTAACTCCCATCCATGGGCCTCTGCTCCCGCTGGTAACCACTGAATGATGCATCACCAGCAGCTTACTGGCAAGGGGCTTGTTAAATAAAATGTTAAAACTGTGCTTGCTCAACTCTGGACCGCACTAATAAAGACCTGACGAAGTCTACCAGTGACTTTCTTCAAAACACAAACACGAACAGATTCTAAGTTCTCCCTGCAGCAAGCGGTTCTCATGTGACTTCCATGCCAATGTCACACTCTTGGGCCACATGTTGAGAATTTCCCATAATGCTGAGAATACCCCGGGGAGTGACAGATTCAGGAGCATCACTGGCCTGCAGGCTCCAGACAGGAACATAAGGCTCTGACAAGCCTGCTTTGCAAGGATGACGCGCAGCACAGATCCAGCTGCCGCCTAGGAACTGGAGGGTGAGAAGTGCCCAGAGATGCCCTCGTTCCCCAGGAGGAAGATGGTAGCAGGGAGGGCATTCACACAACTGGACAGTCTCTGCTTCCTCTCAACTCTCCCCCCTCTTTCCCTCTCTTCCCACAACAAGGGAGGCTGGCGGGAAAACCCACGCCAAAGAGATGTAGCCCCCTGCCCCACCAAGTCTGAGACCACATTCTATGCCAAGGTCAGAAGACATCCTCGGCTTGGGCATTCCTGGAAACGAATTCCTTGTTTCATGACTTTGCCTAGAGCACAATTCTCTCCCACTAGCTCCTGTATAAACCTCAAGTTGGGGCTGCCATGGAGGCTGTGAAGTCAGTAAACCTGTACAATGTGAACGTCTGCCAAACACTGGGTGACACGTTAGCTGGAAGGACCGTCATTGATGTCATGGAGTGCTAAGTGGTGTCAGCTTCTGCCTGCCAGCTCTAAGCAGTGACTGTCGGTGGCACGGTGCTCCAGAGCGGCATTGGCACCGTCACGTTCCAGCTAGCTCAGTGGTGGAGCGCGTGCCAAGCATGCACACAGCCCTGGAGCCCCTCCCCAGCACCACAGAAAGTTCAAGGAAGCTACCAGCCCTCCATACTGCTATGATCCCCAAAGCCACACGACAGCACAGAGCCCGTTATTATGTAGTAATCTGATGCAGGGATTAGAGGCCTCCTGAGGCCCACAAGTGACGTGACAGACAGTCTGAGGATCACTCCACTGCAGATCCATGGTCCTGGGCACCGAATTTGTATGGTTTGCCATACTCCATCTCACAGCATCTAGAAAATGTGCCTGCTATGCACACGCATGTACCAACTGTTAGGAGAAGGGAGAGCAGAAGAGACTCCGCCTGCCAGAGGGTCTAGAAGGGGATTCTTTTCTCATATACCAGGCTATTGTCTTTTATTCCAAAGCAACGGGGCTTGGCCATGTGGCTGGAGGAGGGGCACAGTGATGCTCAAATGAACGGATACATGGATTTTTAGTGGCTCTACCTATCTGCTCACTATTACCACATAGCTTACCATTGACTGACTAGAAGGAATTCAACAATTAAGAGGCTTGGGGGAGGGGTTCCCTGTCACTAACCTTCATGTTCACAGCTATCAAGGAACCAAATGTGTAACTCAGAGATTATAGTTTGATTCATTTTTTTAACCCAGTCACTGAAGCAGACAAACTGCAGGAGGCATACAGGCTACCAGACTCATTTCTTTCCACGCCACCATTGATCTCCTCTCAGAATCTGGCCACACAAACATATGCGTGCACTCTAAGTCACACTTGAAATGGTTTCTGCCAGGCTCTGCTTAGCTGCTAATTAGTAAGGATAATTGGACAAGTTCAAGGCTTTCTCTTTCTGATCTGAAACCCAAGGTGACCTAAGGCATACTGCAGATGCCTTACCCTGTTCAGCTGCAAGACCAGGTACAACCCAACCTCCCCTCCTGGAGCCCAGCGAGCTGCTGCCTCTGGAGGACAGCTGTGAGGGCAGGCTGGACCGCCGGTGTCATCAGGACTTAGGCCTCTTCTCTCCCTTAATTGTTCTTCATTCTACATCTGCTTTCTCCTCTTGGCCCCCATCCCCCATCATGTTATTTCTTTGCTCCCAAGGTGAGACTGAGGAGGGATAGCTCGGTGAGAGAAAGGAGGGGCAAGCTGAACTAAGAGTCAGGCATCTGTTCCATCAGTTAGGGTTCTATTGCTGTGATAAAACCATGACCAAAAGCAATGCAGGGAGGAAAGGGCTTGTTTCTGTTTACCGCTTATAGCTCGTCATGAAGAAAGTCACGGCAGGAAACCGCAGGCAGGAACTGAGGCAGCGGCCATAGAGGGATGCTGCTTGCTGGCTTGCTCCTCATGGCGAGCTCAGCCTGCTTTCTTATACCATCCAGGACCACTTGTCCAAGGGTGGCACCTCCCACAGTGGGCTGGACCCTCCCACATCAATCATTAATCAAGGAAATGCACCACAGAGTTGCCTTCAGGCCAATCTGATGGCAGCATCTTCTCAGCTAAGGGTCCCTCTTCCCAGACGACCCTAGCTTGTGTCAAGTTGACAAAAACAAACAGTACACCTGTGTGTGCTCTTCACTTAGCAAACCACGAAGCCTGAATAGAGCCAAGACAATGCACACGGCAGAGGGGGAGGGAGGCTGTAACATGTATGTAAAGAGAGTACTTTGCCCACTAGACAGACTGTGGTGCACTGACATTTCCCCTCCATCTTCTTCCGCAGCTTTGGTGCAGCACCCCCGTACCCCAGGTTCATTCATTAGGCACACTCTTTCCCTCAAGAATGCTTGCTTCTGGCAGGCATTCACGGGCAGACTCTAGCTACAAATTCATCACCTAAACTAATGACTGCCAACTGCCCGAGAGACAGGAGTACCCATCAATAAAGAGCTTCTCCCTCTCCACAAACACATCGTGTCCTGTCCAAAGGGAGCAGCATGCCTATCAGCCAAGAAGCTGCCAGAAGCCCTTAATGAATCCTGTATGCAGTAGGATTTGCTGTAGGAGGCAGAGGCAGGAGGATCACAAGTTTGAGGCCAGCCTGGGTTACACCCATTTAAAAAAAAAATGCATGCTGTAGGCTAAAGAGAAGGCTCAGTGGCTAAGCCATGCTGGTGGAGAACAACCACCTGTAACTCTAGTTTCAGGAGGACCCAGTACCCCTGCCTCTACAGTCACCAGCACTCAGTATATTTCCATAAACATACACACAGTTAAAAATAATAAAGCAATTCTTTTTTAATGCATGCTTTATTTAAATAAAAGGTCAACAGAAAATCACAAGACTTGTGGATAAAATTGTGAGACTCTTTTTATTTCTCCTAACCCTTATGTTGAGCCAGGTTCTCATCGAATGGCCCAAGTGGCCCTGAGCTGGCAGCAACTCCTCTGCCTTAAGTTTCCCCAGCGCTAGGATGGCAGGAGCTGACCACAGGACACTTCACTGAAGCGCTCTCTCATTTTTTTTTTTGTTGTTGCTATTTTTAGGTACTAGAGAACTTTCTTTCTTAAACCTGAAATGAGGAAGAAGCCACGGGAGAAGCAAAACCAGGTTGGCGACCCTCACATGTCCCAGGATGGTAAAAACAAAACTGTGGACACCCGGCATGCCTCACAAGCCTGCCTCATGACCCTCTAATGTCTGTCCTTCCATTGCTACGCTCAGCCGGACAAACTGAAACACTGGGGACCAAGGTAAGGTTCCCTCCTGGATTTCCCAGCTAGAAAGTGGTAGAATCAGACCATGGAAGCAGCCTGCCTCCAAGTCCACACTCCTGGGCCCTGACATGGTCAACCTGCCTCCAGTTGCGTGTGGCAAGGATGACCGAACGTGACCCGACTCAGAACTGTAAAGGTGCTTTTCCCATATGAATATTGTTTATAACTATCGTGTGTTTCTCCCGGGTGACATTTGTAGATGACAGCCTTGCCACACAATGACAAAAGCTTGGCTATATCTCCAGGGTCTAGGCTAACAGGCAACAGCGTCACACACACCTGAGGGATTGCATAAGGCCGATCTCCACAGAAACACGGCGAAAGACCAATAAGGAGTTTCTTTTCGTCCAGGGTAAGAGCTATGGCTTGGGTGCAGATTAAGTGTCTCTGATTTGAGCATCTGAAATCCAAATTTTCCAAAACACAAAACTTAGAAGCGGCCATGTGCCAAGTGGAAAATCTACACCTGACCTCATGAGACAGGTCACAGGCAAGTCACATGTGCACTGAAAGTATCGCATGAAGTTAGCCGCAGGCTATGTGTACAAAGTGGAGATGAAACCAATGAACTTAGTGTTGAGACCTGGGCCCCATTCCCATGATGCCTCATTATGTGTACATAAATACTCTGCAGTTTGACAAAGTCAGAAGGCTAAAATACTTCTTGTCCCAGGGATGTGTGACCTGCCCGTGGGTATCTTACAATAATTTCATGCCTTAAAAAATTCTGCTTAGTCTAACTTTGAAAATGATGGATTAGCTCAATACATCAAATTACAAATAGAAAGACACAGCCCGCCACTTAGAAAATCCAAAGTCATGATGAAGAGACAGCTAGGTGGGTAGAGGCACTCACCACCAGGCCTAATGACCACGGTTCAACCCCTCAGATGGAAAGAGAGAACTGACTCCCCCAGACTGTCCTTGATATATGCATGCAGCAATATGACACACACACGAAAAAATAAACAGGTAAATGTAAAATTTTTTTAAAAAATTCAATAAAGGCAACTCCATGCTCAATTTTTTTAACCTAGGCTGGCCTCCAACATCTGGGCTCCAGCAATCCTCCTGTCTCAGCCTCCTGAGTAGCTAGGACTAAAGACACTTGCTACCTGGTCAGTGTTTTAAGGAAGTGAAATCCTGTAATAGTGTGTTCTGCAATGACCTGAAGGACTCATAGAATCCAAGAAACTCAAAATTCTGCCAGTCAATAGAATAGACATCAGGGAAATCCAAGTAGGCTGCTGTCCAGGGCCACCTATACTAATGTTCCCTTCAGTATCTAGGGAAGGAAAAATGAGTGTATTAATTTCCAATAAAAGGAGCCAGGCATAGTGGTGCACAACTTTGATGCTAGCACTTGGGAGGCAGATGATCTCTGAGTTCAAGGCCAGTGAGGCATCAGGACAAGTGGATATACTTTGCTCTTAATGGTGCTTACTGAGAACAATTTATGGGAAGCTGGAAACTACACCTTATTTCTAGTGGTTTGGAATTTTTTGTTTTGCTTTTTTTTTTGTTTGTTTGTTTGTTTTAATTCTCCAGTCTGAAAACCTAGGATAGTTGGCTGTCAGTCCTGGGAGAGAAAACAACTGGCTAAATAATAACATGACTAGAGAGTATTAAAAATAAAAACACTGTTTAGGAAAACAGTAGACCAGCAAGTCTGGAAGTTTCCTCTCCCCTGTGTAACTAATCTGGCCATGGAAGCCAGCAACACTTCAAGACAACTTTACAAGCAAGCGCTGCCGTGCTAAAGTCTCCTGTTTGTCCTCACTTTGTAACTCTCTATCAAAACTTCAGACGTTTAAGCTGGATCCTTCCATGCTGCTTAACTGCACACCACTGTCTTGATAAGCCTACCCTTCCACCACCCTTCCCCATCCCTTTTGAAAGCAATGGCCTCAACAGAGGGCATTCCTCAGGACCCTCCTCAATGTTAACAGCATGACCATGCAAATATTCTACCTTCCCATTCCAATTTGTTCCGTGAGTCCTGCGCTCCACTTAACTACATGAACAGAGGTGGTTAAAGCTAGAGAATGAGACGGGACCACGGCACCAAAACCCAGGTCCACCTAAACCCTCTCATCACAACTCCAGCTATAAATCTTTTACTTTAAGACTTAGTGCTTTTAAATGGATGTAAATATGCTGCCGTGTATCTGTGTGTATATGTGCATGTGTCCGTATCTGTGTGTTTATGTGCATGTGTGTGCAGGTGTCCGTATCTGTGTGTATATGTGCATGTGTGTGCAGGGTCCATAGGGGCCAGAAGGGGGTGTCGCCACTTAGAGCACAAGTCACAAGTAGTTGCGAGCCATTCAATACAGATGCAAGGAATGGAACTCTGGTCTTATACAAGAATAGCGAATAGTTTCTTCTTAATTTTTGACTTTTTATTTATTTCTAAAAGATTTACTTTTGTCCTCCTTAATTATGCATGTGTGCACACATGTGTGGGAGTATGTCCATGTGTGTAGGTACTCAAGGAAGTCAGAGGTATTGGACTCCATGGGCCTGGAGTTACAGGTGGTTGTGAGCTGCCTGACGTGGGTCTTGCAAAACCAAATTAGATCATCTGGAAGAACAGTACGTGTTCTTCACCGCTGATGCCACTTCGGCTCCTCCTATTTTTAGTTTTTATTTATGTACACGTGTATATGTCTGTGTGAGCATATGCCAAGTGTACGCAGTTTCCCAAGAGGCCCAGAAGATGGCCTCAATCCCATGGAACTGGAGCGATAAGCAATTGTGAGCCACCCAACATGGATGCTCTGGATACATAGCAAATGCTCATCACTTCTGAGCTGTCTCTGCAGCCCTCAGCCACAGATTTTAAATATTCCCCTTCGAGCTGAGCTGGTAAGGTAGGTGGGTAGGAAGAGCATCAGTTGTGAACTGTTTCATTAAACTCCAGATTAGAATATAAAGTGTTTTCAAAGGCTCGTTTACCTTTTTCAACAAACTACATGAAACCTCTGTGGATGCACCCAGAGCTCAGGATAAATTTATTCATAAAAGTATTCAAGACAGAAAGCCTGCATAGTTCGCCATCATTTACCCACCCTGCTTCTCCTCTGAGTCTCCCAGCTTAAGGGATGGGAGTGTCTGTGGTCCCTGGTTACGGGCGTACCTCTAGGGAGTGTCTCTCAGAGACAGCACAACAAGCCGGCTGCAAAAGGCTTTCCTTTCCCCGGAAGCGTCCTTCCCTTTCCAAAATAGAAAAAAAATCAGAAAGGCCTAGACGTTGCTTCCTCCCTCACAGAATGGTAAGCAGATGCCTTCCTTGAGCCTGACTGCAGAAAAGCTCCTCATACCTACAGACCAGACTCTAAGGCCACAGGGAACCAAAGCCTCCATCCTGCTTCCTGGAGAAAGAGGACAAAAGCCTCTATTCCAGCTCTCAGGAAGTAGAGGCAATAGGCTCTGAAGTTCAAGCCAGCTTTGACCACATAGAAAGTTCAAGGATAGCTCCCCCCCACCGTGAGACCCTGTCCAAAACAAACAAACAAACAAACAAACAAAGGAGTGCATAAGTAAACCCCAGAGAGGCACACACACACACACACACACACTTCATCCCATAACAGAAAACAGTAAGTACTAGTGGAATTAGTAGGATTGCTCCTCTGGTTTTGTTTTGTTTATTTTGTTTTTCAAGACAGGGTTTCTCTGTAGCTTTGGAGCCTGTCCTGGAACTAGCTCTTGTAGACCAGGCTGGCCTTGAACTCACAGAGATCTGCACGCCTCTACTTCCCTAGTGCTGGGATTAAAGGCATGTGCCACGCCGGGCGATGGTGGCGCACGCCTTTAATCCCAGCACTCGGGAGGCAGAGGCAGGCGGATCTCTGTGAGTTCGAGACCAGCCTAGTCTACAGAGCTAGTGCCAGGACAGGCTCCAAAGCCACAGAGAAACCCTGTCTCGAAAAAACAAACAAACAAACAAAAAAACAAAACAAAAAAAAAACAAAATGCACAAATCTGCATTATAGAATTGAGTAAGCAAAACTTTCCCCCTTGTTTTAAATTGTCTGTAATTATTTNCGATGGCACTCCTCTCTTTTTTTTTTTTTTTTTTTTTTTTGACTAAGATCAAGTGTAGAGATATTAGGGATAAACTAGAGTTTAATGAAGTTGTAACAAAACCCTCGGAAACAAAACAAGCCAGGGCTTGTGGAAAGTACTGACTGTTCCCGCAGAGGATTCACATTTCATTACCAGCACCCATGTCCATTGCTGCACAACCACCACCTACAACTCCAGATCCGGGGACCTGATGCCCTCTTCTGGCCTTCTCAGGTACCTACAGTCCGTGTGCATAGCCTACCACACATACACATATTATTAAAAACTAACAACAAACAGAAAACAACTTTTTTTTCTTTTTACAAAACAAGAGCTGGGCATGATAGTCTGAATCCTAGCACTTAGGAGACAGAGGTAGATAGATCTCTGTGAGTTCAAGACCAGCTTGGTCTATACAGTAAATTTCAGGCCAGCCAGAGCTACACAGTAAGACCTTGTCTTACAGGGGGAAAGAAGTGGTGGTGGGGGACGACAAGAAAGCTTTATGTTAGCAGTTCTGAGAATATCATCTAGTACAGCCTATATAATATTCCACGATGCCATATTGCACAAAACAGCTACACACACACACACACACACACACACACACACACATAACCTGTACAAGATGGCATATCATTAGACGGTTCAAATCAAATGGTTTTTATAATGTCCTATAGGCACATGGGAAAGCCACCTTTCTTGCCAAGAAAGAAGGCAGACAGAGTATCTGCAAGCACCCCAGGCCCCCAGCCAGCCAACTGATAAGAACCTCAGTGTCTGGAGCTGGCGGCTGTTTTATTTCACTTGACACCTTCAAGCCTCAGCTACTGCAGACCAGCAGAGCCTCCCACCCATGGCCTCCCTGTCCTTCTCAGGACTCCCGACACTCTAACAAGATGTAAATGAAAAGGCAGCCCATCTCAGCCGCTACGTCTGCTGCCTACTTTGTCTGACTTGGTTCTGTATTTAAGCACTGTACACAGATAAATCTGGACGTTAGAACTTGGAAAACAACAACAAAAGGGACCTGAGAGATGATCTAGTCCAGAGTCATCTGTACCAACGAAGGAACTTCGAGGCAAAAGTGGTCCATCAGTGGCTAGCTCAGAGATACAGATCCCACAGAAGCAGTGCTAGGCAGCCCCCAGAATTCTCACTTCACCACAGTGCAGATCTGACCATTGGTCTCCCACTGGGAAACCAGAGAAGACCTTAAGCAGGGAACTGGGGCCCACGAGTCTGAACCTAGGGGGAAAAAAAACCCTCCACAAGTCAGAATCCAGCAGGTTCACAGCACCCAGGAGACTTCACTGAGTCTTTCCCCTTTCTCCCCAACCCAAGTAAAACAGAAGCTGAGGGTTTCGGTCAGACACACCTGGTTGGAGAACCCCTGGCTTGTTAAACTAGGCTAATTGCTTACAACAGTGGTGGCTCAGGAGATGCAAGAGTCAAGCTTGTGAGGTAAGGGAAGTGCATAAGGGAAGTGCACTTTAATTCGGCATTTTGGATTAAAGGTAGGTGTTGAAGCTATTTGGATGGCTACTCCCCAGACAGTAACGCAGAGCAGGATGATGTCTGCTTTGCCCTTTCCAAGTCCCGACCTACAGAATCCACAGAAGCAACAGCGTGGCTGGTTCAACCTGCTGCACAGAGGTCTGTTAAACAACAGTCGCTGGACCACCTGGGAAGGCTTCTTAAAAGAGGCCAAGTAAACCATTGCTCATTGTACTGGCTAGTTTTCTGACAACTTGACTCAAGCTAGAGTCATCTGAAAGGAAGGAAGTCAACTGAGAAAAAGCTTCCATTCAGAGTGGCTGTAGGTAAGCGTGTAGGGCACTTTCTTTATTGACTGATGGGGGAGGGCTCAGCTCCTTGTGGGTGGACTACCCCTGGGCTGGTGGTCCTGGGTTCTATGTGCAATCAAGCTGAGTAAGCAAGGAGGAGCAAGCCAACAAGCAGCACCCCTCCATGACCTCTGCATCAGCTCCTGCCTCCAGGTCACTGCCCTGACTGCCTCTCCAATGATGAAGAATAAACAAAACAAACCCTTTCCTCCCCAAGCTGCTTTTGGTCACAGTGTTTCAACACAGTCACAGAAACTCTAACTAAGACATTCAGTACAGCCAGAATCTCCTAAGATAGAAGCGGGTATCATTTCTAAGCATCCCAGGATATAATGTGCAGTCACTGTTAAGAACCACTGTCTTGGAGCCAGGGAAGCGGTTCTGCTGTTAAAAGCACTGGCTGCTCTTTTAGATAACCTGGGTTTGATTCCCATCATCCACATGGTGGCTCACAAATGTCTCCAGGGAATCTGAAGACCTCTTCTGATATTCCTGCATATTGTATGCACACGGTGCATACCACATATATGTGCAGGCAAAACCAATAAAAATTAAACCAAGTTTAAAGTTCAGCTCCTCAGTTACACTAACCACATCTCAAAAGCTTAACAATCCTGTAAGTCTAGTGGACAATGGGGAATAGAAACTTTCTGTTATCCAGGAAATTCCAGTAAGCAGTTCTTTAATAGGTTTTGTGGGTTTTTTGGTTATTTTTTTCCCCCTTAACTGAAGTTCCTTAAAGCAAGGTTCAGAGCATTGCAAGCATCCAGGTCACTTGGGAACTGGTCAGAAACGCAGATCTTTCAGTGGACTGATGCAGAGCACTGTGGTGACTTGATGGGCATCCAAGCTTTGGAGTGGACAGAAAGGAGATATGGCAGAAGCTGGCTTTCCAGTTGCCTTTTCCCATGCCCTCTCTCATCTGTGGCTCTAAAGATCATCAACTTCTAGCTCCATTATAGAAAAAGAGAATAATATGTGGTTTATCATGTCTAAGCTGGGAGAAATCCCTTTCAATGTCTTTAGTGTGTGTGTGTATGCTTCTCATGAGTGCAGGGAAACCAAGAAGGCTGAAAGAAGGCATCAGATCCTCTGGAACTGGTGCTTCAGGCAGTTATGAAGTTATGAGCTGCCATGTTGCAGCTCGAAACCAAACCCAGGTCCTCTGCAAGAGCAGTAAGTGCTCTTACGTCCCGAGCCCTCTCTTTCAGTTAAATAGAGAAATAACTGTTATTTATACAATCACTAAGAGAAACAACTATAAGTTTGAAAAATATGGAAATGACTAAAGAGACTGAAACGCAACAAACCATTTAATTATTAAATTGAAAACTGTGAAAGCCATGTAGTATGGCAAAACACGAGCGAAAGAAAAGCTTTTGTAACCGAGATAGTCACATGACAGAAGCAAGGGCAAAGGCAGACTGGTTGATCTGTTAGGACTGCGACTTTTTGTTTCTTCTTGAGGACTGAAGCAACCCTATAGAAACACACGAGTGTGCTTTAATATGAAAAGCCACGGTAAGGATAGTTTGGAAAAAACTCCACTTTACCAATGACTTTGAGCAACCATGGTAACATGGTAACATCACTGGATACTATCAAGAAGGGGATGACTGCTACTCTCAGATTCTCCTACGCTGGTGTGATTGGAATACAACGGCCTCTGAAAGGCCAACACTTGAGACCTGGGAGTTGGCAAGAAGGAATCAGGTTTATTGAAGAGCTGGAATCTCGAGAAGAAAGGAGCTCAGCATGAGAGCTCCATCTTGGGGGATTGATGGGACAAAAAGGGCTCATGGGGTCAGAGAAAGGAGAAGCAGGGCAGGAAGGCTATATGTTGTAATATACTGGTGGAGATTTAGGAAGTGGTGCCTGGCCAGTGGAAGTAGGGGGCTAGGAAGCGGGCCTTTGAAAGTCAGAGCCCAGGCCCTGAAGCCCGCTGCTGTCTGGCATGCCTTCCTGCTGTCGGGATCTCTACCATGCCTTCCTTGCCACACTGACTGAAACCTTCCGAAAGTGTTACACAATATAAACATTTTCTCTCTTCCGATGTTCCTGCCAGGTATTTGGTTCATAGCAATTACACAAAAGCGATTAACACACGTGCTTGGACCCATGAACTCTCAGGATCTTTAGCCTGAATCAGTGATGCTGACCACAACTCAAAGGCCAGTATTTGAGAGGCTTACGTTGATACGAAGGAATGAGGTGTATTTCGGGGCCAGCAGTCTTGCCCTGAGTTCTGTGACTCTGAAGAAAGAGTTAGCTGTTAACATTTTGACTCTTCAGGTGGGGCTTCTATTTAGAACATAGAATTGAAGGTGCTGGGCCAAAGAGGACAGAATTAGGGAGAGATGACAATTTCTAAGAAGGACAAAAGGAATAAAGACCAAGTGTCAATAAGGACCACCCCACTTTCCCTGAGGGTCTACGCGGACCACCCCACTTTCCCTTCTGCACCTTAAATCGACAAATCCAAGACTTACTCTTTTTTCCAAATGAAATTTTAGAGAAATACACAAACACCTGACTCCGTGTGTGTCACTATCGTGCGTGGTAATGCCATCTAAACTAACTTCCAAAGAGGCATTTCTTTTCCTACCTTTCCAGGGTAAATTTCCTGAAAGATTTAAACCGTGATCTTCTTTGAAAAGACCAGTGATGAATCTCACAGGTCAACCCTGTTTATTTATTTAAAATTATTTTTTAGGAAGGTTCTTGTGTAACCCAGGCTGTGTAGGGGAGGATGGCTTTAAAGCCCTAATCCTTCTGCCTCCACCTCCAGAGCCCTGATTACAGGCATATACCACCACTCCTAGCTAAGTCAACTCTTGATTATTTGAAAATGTTTGCACACAAACCTTAGTACCATTTCCCTAGTGACTGCTCTGCTCTTGGTTCTACATAATTCACCACACTGTTGAGATACAAAGTGATCAGAGCATTTCTGTGTGTCCTGGCGACTTCTCAGCTGGTCTGTTTCCTTTGCGGAGAATGTTCTGGAAACAGCTTTAAATTCTAAACACATAAACACCATCTCTGCCCTGCCTCCCAGGAAGATCTGGGGAAAGGCAGCTTTGGTTGGTTAATTCTAGGAAATGCTGATATCTCTGGGATGCCTACTATTAGAGTTAACTTGTTGTTGTAAAGTTTCTTTAATATGTGAGTACACGGCACGTGAAATTTTTTTACTGACAGTTGAAAACAACCCAGCTTTCCGATTTGTCTTTGAATTTTGCCAGACTGGTAGACCAGTACACCAGCCAGCTTGGTGTCACACTCTGACTATCTTAAAGCCTCCCCCCTCCCCGGCACCTTACA
Source organism: Alexandromys fortis (assembly GCF_014885135.2). NCBI lineage: Eukaryota > Metazoa > Chordata > Mammalia > Rodentia > Cricetidae > Alexandromys > Alexandromys fortis. Next base: position 28,392,440 of record NW_026067927.1, read on the forward strand.
GCCCAATAAGCATACACCTCTTAAATTAACAAGAATAAAACAATTTCTTAATAAAATTTTTGCAGTAGTAGTAGTAATAATAATAATAAACCCTGACTAAAGGGGGTTTTCTTCCCTAGCATTTTGTCCTAAACACAGCTAATGATCCTTAGGAATGGGAGTCACTGAGAATGATGCACAAAGCTGCTGGCTCACCTGTAGCCTTTCCTATGCTCTTACTTTAAGTATACATGGGAGGCTGAGCAAAGCCTTCAATAGTAAATAATCACTCCAGCAGACAGAATTTACAAAATGCTTTCTGTGTACTGGGAAGGAAGAGGCTGAGCACTGAAAACAGAGACAAAGGCTGCACCCTTGTCCCACAGACACCAGAGTCTAGATGAGGTAGGGCTGCACATGGAAGATGTCTTTGACATAAGGGGCCAAACTGACGCACTGTGGCGGAGCGGGACAGACTGCACAGAGAAAATGGTCGTTAGCACCCTCAGACAGAGAACGACCACAAGCAAACAAGATATTATTTTTTAAAAAAAATAGACTGACAGGCGGTGGTGGTGCACACCTTTAATCCCAGCACTCAAGAGGCAGAGGCAGACGGATCTCTGTGAGTTCGAGGCCAGCCTGGTCTACAAGAGCTAGTTCCAGGGCAGGTTCCAAAACTACAGAGAAAAGAGAAACCCTGTCTCAGAAAAATAAAAACAAACAAACAAAAAAAAAAAAAAAAAAAAAAACCCTGCTACATCCAGTTCCCCCAAGTAATTTTTAAATCACTTTATGCCAGATGATAATTGCTTTTATTTTCTCTTTAAAGTGAGATTTCAATGAAACTTTATTTTAAAACAAATTAAACATGCCAACAGCTAATGAAAATATCCCATTGTCATTCTCCTTCAAACATCAATATCGCGCAAGAAGAACATGTCCTCCTGGACCAGCAAAACCTAAATTTACCTTGCACCCATATGCCCAACCCTGCAATAAAGCCAGAGGGACAGGTAACAACACAAAATGGGCCAGAACTCAGGTCCTCAAAATGACTTCACAATGTGGAACCCTATTGACTCTTAGGGGTCTGCCCTGCTAATTTTATAAGACTGCCAGTAATACTTGAACAGAGGAACCATTCTGGAAACATCCATCATATGATGTGTGAACTGGACCACACACTGTAGCTGGCTAAACAGCATGCATACATTCCCATGGTCCACTGGGCTCCTTGCAACCTGGAAAGAATGGGTAGGAAATGAACGACTTTGCAGCTCCCTTACTAAGGGTCTATATTCTACCCAGTTCGCCTTTTTTTTTTTTTTTTGACAGAATCTCACCATTAGCCCTTGCTAGTCTAGAACTCACTATATAAAACAGGCTAGCCTCAAGCTCACAAAGATCCCCCTGCCTCTGCTTTCTAAGTGCTGGGCTTGAAGTCCCAGTCAGAATGGCTTCTTTTCCTTCTCGGCTAGGAAGAGATATAAACTTCACTATGATGCTTTATACCCAATTTACTGACATAAAATTATAACAACATATCCTAAGGAATGTGTTTATTAGATTATTTTGCTGGTAACTATAAGAATCAGATCTATATCCCAACGACCTTTAAAAACTACTCCTATCATCCAGGATAGATGCCAAAACAAATGAGTTTCCTATATGGATACTAAAAGATATCAAAATGCTTATTTAAATACACATAAGCAAGATACATGCTTCTGTGTGTATGTATAGATATATTCCTATACTTTCAAAAAAAATGAATCATAAATAAATGAGCCAGACATGATGGCCCAGGCCTGTAATCCACCACTTGGAAGACAAAGAAAGAGAACTGAGAGTTCAAGGACAGCCCCCACTACTTAGCAGGCTCAAGACTGAGCTACAGGAGACCTTGTCCCATACAAACCGAAATATAGAATAAAATAAAATAAACAGGGTAAGAGAATGGGAAAGTCGGGATGACGGCAGCAGAGCTGAGGAAAAGATTCTGCGTGGCAGATTTCACCCATAAGGACACACTGAAGAGTCTCACTCAATCCCCACCCAAGGTAAACCGCCTGGCCAGCACATCCCACTCCTCACCCCCACGTTCCTACAGAGAGAACTGCCCAGAAGCAAACCGCGGCAAGAATGCTTTCACCTTCCTTAATAAGGGACTTCGGCCTCCTCTTGCCAAGTGAACCTACCTAAGAGAGGCCTGATGCCAGCTGCCTCAGCAGGCTGCCTACCCTGGGTGGCAACTGTAGCCTTTGTCGTATGGCAGCTGTTCCACCTCAGGTGCTGTGTGGGGACTTGGGCACAAGGAAAATCAGTGCAAGGTACCTGCCTTCAGGGAGCGCACAGCCTCCAGCAAGACAGAAGTGGGGAATCACCCGACAGGATAAACACAAAGGCAAAGCACACACCTCCGCCATCATTACAGTGCATTTAAAATATCGACCTCTTTCTTCCCACAACTCTCAGTGGTGAGGGCCCTGGCGTAAGCACCAATCTAAAGTTACCTTTGGTTCCCCTGGGCCAAGCCTGGTGCTGGCAGGAACTTTCTAAGTGTGTCCCTATTAGCAATGCCACGGCCTTCCAAGCAACAAGCCGTACAAGTCCTGGCACTGCAGAGGGAGGAATGGTCCAAAAGGCCAGCTAGGAACCTGGACCTATACAGGGTTACAATGCTGGAATTTCAGCATCAAAACAAACATCTTTAGCCTGAGAAATCCTCTGATCTTTTGGCCTCCCCAAATGCAGTCCCATAAAAGACAGGTATGAAAGTGAAGCCTGTTTATTTTCCTAGAAGTCAATCTATTCATTCTCTCTCGTTCTTACTGGTAAAACTAAAAACTTTGACTCGGTAACTCGGAGCTTCTATGAATGCGTGGGTAATCTTTTGCAACTTCAGAAAAACAATGCTTCTCAGCCTGATAACAGGTTGCTGATATTTATTGGAGGACTTCTTACATTTCAAACCTGGGAATTCCCAGAGGATTTAATTACATTCTCTGTATTCTACCCACTCACCCTTGTCCCAACCTGAGCTCTATCCAAAAACCGATCGACAGAAATGAATTGCAAATATACCATAAAGCACAGATGTGATTTACAAGCCCAAGGGAGGAATTGTTTCTATTTTTAAATGCACTGTTGCTTTAAGGGGAAGTTCCTGGAAGAAATATGAAACCAGCTGCAGAGTGGACAACAAAATGCACTTGGTGTCTTCATTCTGGCAAAGACAGTCATCCTGACCTGAAGGGAACACCGCTGTGTTATCTCAGAAAGTACCCAGGCAGACCCAGAGACCACCCATGGGCCACACAAAAAGTCGGATCTGTCAGCCCAGAACAACGAAGCATCCTACGGTTCAACACAATTTTTAATAGCACCAGATACGAGTCTACCCAAGTCAGCATGCCGATGGCTAATGCCTAGGACACACTCCACAAACCTTCACTTAAAGGATCTAATACAGTGGCCCTAAGAATGTCCAAGTGCTACTTTAACATTTATCACCATCTACTCAGAGTTATCAATGCTCTGCCCCAAAAACAACCCTTTTCTATACACAAATGATGAGGCTTCACTTCATTCAACAGTAGAGAACAGTAGCATTCTTTAGGGCTTAAGACAGGCAAGGAGAGCTGACCACAGTGGCTGGGAGTCTACGTCCTCCCTATATCTGTGCTTCATTCCCAGCACCTTGGAATGAATGGATGAGTGGACGAACAAATGAATGAACACACTCACTCACTCACACATACACACAAACAAACATACATGGTTACAAATATTTAAAGAATGGGAGTGAGTGGTAAGTGGGTACCAAGCCATAAAGTGAAACAGGAGCCGTCCACCTGCTCCCTAGGCTGCCTTGAAGAACCAGAGCCAAAGAAACGGTCTTCTGAAATCATACAAGATCCAGTTTTGAAAAAAAAAAAAAAAGGATATAAGAGGCATCTATAAAATATGCCAGCTACACTGCTATCCATATGTCTAAATATACTGTAAAATATTTAATGTGCCTAAAAATACTGTCCAAGGATATAGCCATGACAATAAAAGTACTTGACACATCTTTAAAATAACTTAGCCATTAAATGCCACTATAAGAATCTGCTGGGGAAAGCAGAGTGTTTGCAAAGTGAATGAAACACTCCAGGCTCAACACTAAAGTCAAAGAATCCCGGATCTTCTCCCTTCTAACAATCTTACCCCAAATTTAGCAAGGCTGGACTGCATCGCAGCTCCATCATAGAAAGAAGCAGCTGCCTCGGTTAGCAATAAAGTAACAACCCCTACTTCACAGACTCAAGGAAACTCTAAAGAGTAAAATCCACTCCTTATGTAGCACTTCGATCAACAGGTGATTTTTCAGAGGCAAACTCATACTCATTTCCAAGCTGAATTGGAATAATCTCGGTTTTCTTTTCTTTCTTTCTTTCTTTCTTTCTTTCTTTCTTTCTTTCTTTCTTTCTTTCTTTTTTTACAAGCTCCTACAATGCCATACTGAATGAATTCCAACCTATTTCTTCTCAGGAGCTTACCAGAAAAATGTCAAATATTCACACTATTTTAGGGCATTTTCCCATACCATTGCATGGGACGCAGCAGAATTAATAAGGATCCCACAGTTAGGACTTTTCAAATGCAAATGTCTTGCCATCTAGAAAATGCAGCCCTCTTTTAGACATTCCCCCATCCCTGTGTCTAAACAGCTACCGTTCAGGGCTCTATTTGTTTCCATGAAAATAAAAATCCCCGCACTACTTTCAGACACCATCTCAGCTCACCACCTCCAACAACCTAAAGATTTCAAAAGACCTAGCCTTGTACCAAGGTTTTTGCTTTATCGGCTCTTAGCCCCCATTTCACACACAACATCCCTAAGCCGTTCTGCTAAAGTGGACAAATAACCCAGCGTAAGAACCGCGGGCGCTGGACCCCATCAATAAGGCCTTGGGTTGGTCATTTGCACGCTTCAGACATCGGTTTTCCTATCTGTAAAATGTAGTCTGAGCTTCACATCTCTAGTGCTCCATCCGGTCCCTTCACGTTCTGGGAGCCTCTGAAGGCACACAGGAGAGGGGATTCTGGCCAGGGTTCCCTGCTGGGGGACACCGCTCTGGTTGAGAGGGGACAAGAAGAGAAGGACACAGAAAGAGGAGGAACCCTGCACTTGCAACCGCTTCCCATATAAGCGTGGGACAAACTTGAAGCCACCCTTGCTAACAATGGGAACGCGCACTCGGGTTTTCCTGGCTCAAACTTGGCAGGAGCCGGCGGGGTGGGATTTACCTTTCTCCCTGCTTGGTGTTGGAAGGAGGAGGGTGCAGGACCGTCTGGTTCCCTTCCATCTCCACCACGCACTTGGTGTTCAGTTCCAGCTCTGAAAGCACAGGGGCAAGGAGACGTTGCAAAGTGGAGCATCCGCGGCCACAGCCGGCGCGCGTGGCTCGGTCCCGGGCAGGCAAGGAGACGGCGCCCCGGGCACACAGTGGTGGCTGCCGGAGCCTGGGAGCTGCCTCCTCCCGGGGCCACGCTGGGCCATCACAGTGTCCCCGACCCCCGCCGCCCAGCAGTTTGCAAAGTTGCCTCCCCACACCCCCCACCCTTGGCCCGAGCAGAAATGCAAAAGGAGCTGAGGAAAGCGGCTCACCTCTTCGGTTCATGGGCCGGACCCGGACGGCAACTTTTACCTTCGTATCCGACATGTTGGCGGCGCCCTGTTCCGCCCGACGCGGCCCCTTCAAGCGCCGCGCCGCCGCCGCCGCCGCAGCCGCAGCCGCGCGCCCCTAGAGCGCGGCCGCCGCCGCTCCGCCGAGAGCTCCGAGACGCAGCGCCGAGGCGCGCGGGCCATCCCGGGGGAGCGCGACGCGGGGCTCGGCCGGGCCCGGGGAGGGGCGGGCGCGGGGCGGGGCGCGGCGGCGGGAGGAGGCCGCGGGCCCAGGCGCCGCTCTAGCCGCTCGGGCCGGGCCGTGCGCGCAGCACCGCGGCCCCTCGCGGCCGCCGGGAGCCGGGCAGCGTCGCCATCTTTCGCTCCGGGGGCCGCGCCCGGGATTACAGGCCGCTGCAAGCGGGATCTGGGAGCCAAGAAGGGTCGTTTTACAAAGGCGATCAGCCCTGGACTCTGGGACCCGGCAAGAGGCGCCTGCAAAGGCAATCGGCCCCAGGCTCCGGGCTCCCGACCCCTGGAACCCGAGAAGGGGCGCCCTGCAAAGGCGATCGACCCCGGGCTCCCGGCAGCTGGGAACCGGGAAGGGGCGTTTTACAAAGACGATCGGCCCGGGGCTCGGGGCACCTGGGACCCGGGAAGGGGCACCCTGCAAAGGCGATCGGTCCCTAGCTCCGGGCAGCTGGGCCTGGAAAAGGGAACCGTTGCTTTCCCTGCTCCAGAGCCTACGGAGACCTCACGGACAACGCTTGGAGCTCGAGTCACCTTCAGAGGCCGCTGTCACCCTCACAGCCAGGGCCCTGGGGCGGTTGAGGGGCTTGGAGCGGGTGCCGGGTGCGCAGGCCTAATTCACACCAGCCATACGCCTCCCCCGAAATCCACAGCGCGCCGCCCCTCGGAGCCCCACACCGAGCCTTGCACCGGTATTTTAAGATCTTTGTGGTGAACCGAGATTAGGAATGAATTTGAAGTAAACCACCAAAACCGTGTATTTGTAAATACTGCGCGCATTTTCTTTCCCTTGTAATGGGAGGGGTCTGGAGGACCGGGAGGCTTCACCGGCTCTTACGTAAGAATGTAACCGCAACGCGGTCGGTGGATGCTTTGGCCAAAGCCAGACCTCCCTGTCTGGGCGGAACTGAGGGAAGTAGATTTACTCTGTTTGGTTCAACAAGTGCGCGAGGGCGGCGCTTACTTTGTGCCAAGCCTTTTGAAACGTGCTCCAGTCTCAGAGCCAGAGAGCTTGGCTCTGGAGATTCTCGATTTTGCGTGAATGTCCAAATTCACTCATTCACGAACTGTTTCATGGGGACTTTTTATTGAACCCGTCCTGTGAGCAGTGCAGTGCTATAGAGACCACACAGACTTCAGCAGCTTTGTTCGCCCTGTTCTCCACCGGCCATGCCGAAGGCAGAGAGATACTTATTATGGTAAACCACGTGTGGCAGGTGATCTAAATAGGAGGGATTCAGTCTGTCACCAACTGGTACCCTGTGATACGACAGACTTGCATATGCGGTCTACCGCTGTCCCACTGAATCACACTCCCGGTTCCATGGAAGCCTGACTTAACCACTGCTTCGCTGTTCCTAAGTCACCCCCATCTTGTTTCAGGTCCATCTAACTCAGGCCATCAGGAGGGTCCTGCTGCAGTTTGCCCCTCCATTCCTAGAGAGCTGCAAGCCTACTCTGTCCCCCTATTCAACTCTTCAACGAATGTGTGTTGAGCACACACACACACACACATGCACGCAGGCACACGCATAGAACAATTTTGTAGGCTGTTGGCTAGAGGCCCTGGGCTATTTCTGCTACAGGATTCACAAGCCTCTGGGGCTCACAGTCTAGCTCTGCATCTCAAATCTCACCTTTAGATTGCTGAGACATTCTCTTCCTTAAACTAGCTTCCTATACGCTCCTGAACCCAGCTGCCAGGAAATTAGAATTCTATTCTTTGATTATGTAAGTTGGGGATTTTTTAAATCCCTCTGGCTGTCCCTATTGAATATTACCTCCTGTTATTCTCAAAATTACTCACTTCATCCAGAACTATTTAATAAGAAAGAAGCTGTCCTGTGCTAAATTTTTCTGGCACTTTTCAATGGTGACAGTTGTTGAGTACTGAATATCAAAAAAAGACACATCCAGGGCTGGAAAGATGGCTCCGCAGTTAAGAGCACTGGCCACTCTTCCAGAGAACCTGGGTTCAATTTCCAGGACCTATGTGACTTGGCATCTCACAACCAGTTCATAATCACCTGTAACTCCTGTTCCTAAGGACTCTGCTCCCTCTTCTGGCCTCTGAAGGCATTTGTACAAACATGGTGCACAGACACACATGCAGATGTAACACCCCTACACATAAAATACAAATAAAATCTTTAAAGAACAATAATAATGACAACAATAAACCATACATCCAAGGGGCAGAGAGGTGCTGCAGGGGTTAAGACGCTTGCTGCTCTTTTGGAAGACCAGCACCCAGCTGCTCTCAACCAATTGTTACTCCAGTTATGCCCTCTTCTGGCCTCTTCAGGTATACACATATACATACATGCAAGTAAACACTTGCATAAATGAAAATGGAGACTGCTTGTACGTTTTCTGTCTGCCTAGACCCGAATAATCACACAGAAACTATGTTAATTACAACACTCTTTGATTAATAGCTTAGGCATATTCCCAGCTAGCTCTTACATCTTAAATTAACCCATTTCTATTAGTCTATGCATCCCCACGATGTTGTGGCCTACCAGTAAGGTTCCTGCATCTTCTTCAGCAACTACGTGGCATCTCTGTGACTCTGCCTTCTTTCTCACTGCATTCAGTTTAGAGTTCCTGCCTAGCTCTATTCTGTCCTGCCATAGGCCAAAGCAACTTATTATTATTATTTATTAACCAATGGAAATAAAATAGTCATTGCATACAGAGGGGAATCCCACATCAAAAAATAAATAAATCCTCAATTTAAAAAAAAATACACTGAAGTCCTATCCCCCAGAGCCTGTGAATGGGATCTCATTTGAAATAAGGTCTTTGCAGAAATAAGGAAAGATGCAGTCACACTGACTTAGAATTAATTCTAAACCCAATGGCACCAGAGAGGAGAGGGAGGTCCAGGCACACACATATGCAGGATGGAATCCAGGGACAGATGAAGACAGCCTAAACAGATGCAGCCAGAAGCCAAAAAATGCAGAGGACTGCTCGGAGCTAGCAGAAGCTAGGAAAGACCAGGAGGAATTCTTCCCTGCAGCCTCCAGAAGAAATATAGCTTTGCTAAAACCTTAAATTTGGGGGTCTAGCCCTAGGCCTGTTTTATGCCATAATGTTCATAGTATACTATGGAAATCTTGTGTGTGTGTGTGTGTGTGTGTGTGTGTGTGTGTGTGTGTTTGAGACACAGTTTCCTCTGTGTAGCCTTGGCTGTCCTGGAACTTGCTCTGTAGACCAGGATGGACTCAAAGTCAGAGATCCACCTACCTCTGCCTTCTAAGTCCTGGGATCAAAGGGGTGGGCTACCACCACATGGCCACATTATGACAATCTTAAGAAGCAAGTGCAAGTGCAAGAAGTGAGGCATGGTAATGCACACCTATAATCCCAGAATCCCAGACACCAAGGCATGAGGATCAACAAGAGTTTCAGGACAACCTGGGTTACAGTGAGACCGTGTCTTAGAAATGAGAGAGAGAGAGAGAGAGAGAGAGAGAGAGAGAGAGAGAGAGAGAGAGAGAGAG